>NW_012130077.1:5349270-5353124 GCF_000143395.1 Atta cephalotes
GAGAGAGAGAGATCGTGATAAAAGTCGAAGTAAAATCGATACCGAGCCGCGCGTCGCGCTGCGTCGATGAAAACTACGATGAAGAAAGATATCCGTTGAACAGTAACGTTGAAGAAGTAATGGCTTTTTTGATACACGCATATCGGGGGTGCGCAAATGTGTGCGCACGTGTGCGTGAGAAAGAGAGAGAGAGAGAGAGAGAGAGAGAGAGAAGCGAGAGAGAGAGAACAAGAGAGAGAATGCAGCGCCGAAACGAACGCGCCCGAAGGCACACCTGTGACCATGCAGAGCCACGCTGTCTGGAAGTCTCGGTCGCCCATTCTCGTTTCGGCGTGGTCCCTTTTACCGAGGCTCATCCGAAAAAAGGACCGAGAGAGAGATAGGCGAGAGAGCCTCGAAGCGGCTCGAAGGAGAGAGGGTTTATTAATATTGTGGGATCGCCGCTTGCTCTCCGGCCCTCGTGAAGAGTGTCTACACGAGAGTAGCATATTTTATATCGCCGATACACGTCGAGTGTTGACTTGGCTTGACTATGTGACGAATAATATCAACGCGTCGTGTGTCTGTCTGGGTTAACTACCGCATAGCCCACAATGAGATTTAGACCGCCGTTTGTGTTGGTTCTATATGGTCGTATAATCGATTCGAGATATTAATTTGTGCAGACCTTTGACGCAACGTAACAATGTAATTTGCTACATTATGAAATTTTATATATATATATCTATAAAAAAAGTTTAAAATACGAATATAATAAAATATTATTACAGCTCCGATGTGATTATTTATTGTGTCGCATACGTATCTTTCTTTGCTTTCCATTGTGTATATATTACTATTATAATTTATATAATAATTTAATAATAATAATATTACTATTATTATTATTTAAGGTTATGCGTTTTTTATTTAAATTTATAATTTGTTTCTATTTCATTTTATTTGTGCACACTTGATAAAAATTTTCATTTACTCTTAATATTCTTATCGTATCAATATTCTTATATAACTATAATTCTTTTAATTTTTATCCATTTTCGATAAATATTGCGCTGCGGTTTTTTTTAAATTTAATCCGAAATAAAATTTTGACCAGTTAATTATTGCTCGTAAGTTGATCAAGTTTCATTGAATTGTGTTAATGATTCATAGCTTGAATTGCAACAATCTCTTAGTATTTTGAGAAACAAAATGAAAAATAAATATTAGGTGTAGTAAAAAGAAATCCATTATTTTTGCATGAAATTGAATAGAAAAATAATGGATTTCTTTTTACTATCTAATATATTTTTCATACGATAAAAATCATTCATATGCCTCACAATGTTGTATTTAAATAAGAAAACTGTAAATTCATCATTTATAATACACATATTTTGTCTAGGGCAGTCTTTAATTTTAGTCTTTAATGCGATTCACTCTTCGATCCTTTTTCTATTCACACTCGCTCGTTTATGCTTATACGTTTGTATATATAACGCATGTTTATATGTAAATATTGTAGATATAATTAAAGTTGGAATGTGCTATCAGAACAATTTTAAAGAGCAACTTTGTTTATTTTATCGTATTCATCCATTACGCTGACATGCATATTTACAAGTATATCTATGCATATATATGATCAATTATACGAATAAAATTGTGTGTTATATTATATTTTAAATTACCAATAAAGATATGAAATAATTATTTCGCATAGATTTAACAAAGAATTATTTTTATGTCTGATATATGTAATTGATATTAAGAATACAAGCAAATTCAATGTATTTGATTAGTGTTACATGTTAGAGACGGCAGAAGAAATTTTTGTTTATTCAATTTGCTGGTACTTAAATCTATTTACAAACCTTAGATCTCCTGCTTTTTTTAATTTTTTTTGATAGAGAGAAAAGATTTGTTGAAAAGAGTAACAAAATTTAATTGTGAAATTTATAGAAATTTACATGAAATTGACAAATATTTTGCTGTTAAATAGAATAATTTGCCGTTAATTTGGAATAGGGTTAGCGTTTATATGAATTTTTTCCTTTCGTATTGGTTAAACGCGCGCGTTATTGCCTTCCAAAGAGTCAACTGACAGCTACTGGTTTCTTCTATCGTCGTGCGAGATTGAACCGCTTTTGGCTCGATTCCCGTGGCGTGTATCGCGAATGCGTCGTTTGTAGAGCGCACTGAGCGAAAGGTCAGGATAGGTAGATAGGACATCGAAGCGTACACGGAGGCGGGAGCACGAGAGTTGCTCGCGGTTTGGTTGGCTGAATGCGAATCGTGTCAGATGTCGGAAGAAAGGCGGCGCGCGCTTGCACTCGTACTCGAACGCGGTTGGGTTATCTAGGAAAACTCTTTACTCTCGCTCGCTCGCTCGCTTGTCGTCGTAAAGTCGACAATGTTACTCGCGTACCGATTGTTATCAAACCTACTCGGAGGAGCATCGCACGCGCGTTTGTTTGGGGTTTATGGAATCGCTCTCACCCCTACTCGGCTCCCTTCTCGCGGTGCGGCGCGACGGTCCGTAGAAGGGCTGTTCGGGGTTGAAACGATTACGCCCTACACATGTTCGGGGTTAATGGTACGCGAATATTACATTCGCATTTGAAACACTCCCGACAATAAGGGTGGAGAGAGCACCGTAGTGCTTTGGCTGTTGGCACTGGTATAGGAAATCTCGGTCGGCGACGGGGAATGGGGGATGAGGGAGCGACGGAGTCGACTATGTCATCTATCGTGCGCGCTAGAATCGCTGGAACTTAACGAGCCGATACATTACGTCGTACAATATCTTATAATAGAGAAGATGGCGTCGCGTCGCGTCGCGTCGCGTCGCGTCGCGTCGCCTCGACGTTCTCCATTTATCTTGTCGGATCCTGCGACTCATTGCAATAACGCGATAACGAAGGAGAATTTGGTTTCTAACAACATCCGCAGGAATAATTGATGTATTACTTTTGTATTGAAAAGAAAGTGACTTTTCAAGAAAAAAAACGATACATATTCACACACGATACATATTCATATAATTTATCTCACACAGATTATCTATCAAAGAGATTTCCTGCAATAAGAACATACAAGCGTATTGAATTATTGATGCTTGGCAACTGAATTGCTTCGTTCCTATTTTATAATTTTTGTAAAAATTATATTTAAAAATCTCATATATCCATTTGAGAACACGAAAGATTAAATTTAGAAATAAAGTTTTTCCTCTCTATCAACAATATTTAAAATTATAAACGTAAAAAAATAAATATTAACTTTCCTTTTTCTGAGTTTATTGCAAACGAGGCATAGAATTTAGCAACATGTAGACGTAACAATAAAATGAGACAGAGATAGATTAAAGAATATGAGATTATCTAATTGTGTTACACATATATGTTCATGTTAGAACTACATTTTACAGAGATTAATCAAAACAGCGCAGCATGCTGATTGAAATTAATTAAATCTTTAGCGTGAACATGAAAAAGAAATAAATTGTAAAAACAAGCGAGTGAAAAATGTAAATGAAACAGCCCAGAGAGAATGTGAAGGAAGATACGAAACGATTTAACAAGAAAATGT
Source organism: Atta cephalotes (assembly GCF_000143395.1). Classification (NCBI taxonomy): domain Eukaryota; kingdom Metazoa; phylum Arthropoda; class Insecta; order Hymenoptera; family Formicidae; genus Atta; species Atta cephalotes. The sequence continues at coordinate 5,352,841 of NW_012130077.1, forward strand.
AAAAGAAACTCGTATATAAAACAAATTGATTATCGTCCTAGTTAGCGATATACAGCTTTGTTATAGCCATCGTGTCGATTCCGCTAAGAACGTAAGCGAGAGCGGTGAAATAATTACGAGGTAGCAGCGCGAGAACCCGGAACGGAACGCGTCCTCGCGGTATTTCCGCGGCATTTCCTTACGTATATTATATATACATGGTATATATATATATATATATATATATATATATATATATATATATAGTACGACGGTACGGTACGACGACGACGACGACGACGTAC
>NW_012130077.1:5353144-5365134 GCF_000143395.1 Atta cephalotes
AGTTAAGAGTAGTACGTACGACGNGNGACGACGACGGACCGACGACGTCGTCGTACGTCGTCGCTCTTACTTAACGTTATATTATATATATATATATATATATATATATATATATATATATATATATATATATATATAGCGAGGTAGCGCAGCAGCGAGCGTAACGATCCTGATAACAGCGCTCGTTAATCGTCCCATCCATCGTGCTTTAATTATACATCCGTGACGGATGTTCCTTTGCAAGTAGGCCCGCCGGGCTCGGTCGAGGCTATAAACTCCAATGCTATAAACTAATATTTCGCAGCGCCGCGCATCGTTTCCTGGACGATTTCCTGTGCCTTTCCCTTGCCAATAAGCGTACTCCGCGAAAGAGCGCTCTTCCTGGCCGTCGTGGAACGAAATTACCGTAACAACGTAGTCGACGTAGGCGGAGACGATCTCGGTAAGAGCGAATAGTAGCCTACTTTAACCGCTTATTTTTTTTTTTTCCGTTCCGCTTGTACATGAGCGAACGGTGACTTACGATCAAGCTATAGTCGTATTTCGAATCAAATTTTAAAGTGTACGTTACTGACGATCTCAGGATATATGATGTCAACGCAAGGATTCAAACAATTAACTGTACTGTATAAACAGAGTGCACATTCAAATATCAATCTGGAGAAATAAACGTGTAGGATGTTATCAGCAATTATAAGCAGGATTAGGTAATAGTTAAAACATTAAAAGTTAAAAAGTTAATAACTTTTAACTTAACTTAGTTAATTTTAAATGCATTAAATTTTAACTTAACATAAGTTACTTAAACGTTAACTTTTTTTAAGTTAAAACATTTTTTTATCTCTTTTAAATACTTAGAAAAATAATAAGATATAATAAGACTAAGGGCGTATATACGTAATCTGTTCTTTATTATATTTTAAGACCATCTTAAATAATTTCTTAAGATGCTAATATAGCCTTCTGATTGGTTTATGCGATTATGCGTTTATAATTTTTTTCAAAATTAACTTTTTTTTAACTTAAGTTATTTTTTCAATATTGATTTAACTTATATTAATTTTTTATTCCTTCAACTTTCTTTTTCATTCCTTTAACTTAACTTTATTAATTTTGTAAAGCTATTAACTTTAACTTTATTCAGTTAAAAAAAAACATTAACTTACCCAACCCTGGTTATAAGCATGTTTGCGATAGTTGAACTTAGATTTGGCTTTTCGTTCTAAATCAATCACGCGAATACAAATATTTCTCAACTTTTCGGAAGAAATTCTCTTTTTATTCTGAACAGTATGTATATAATTGTCAAGAATTTCCAATTCATCCTCTAGTATAATTAAAAAAATTTCTTAGGATATTCTCCGCTCGGTTCGATCCTTTTGTCCGGTGGAATCTTCGCGAGGCGCGATCAGACACGAGGGTGCGAGAACACGATATGTTTTGCCAGCGCGTTCACCATCGTGTCGAATCAGCAGCGAGGGCTGGAATCGACAATACAACAGCATACAGGACGATATATAGGAGCGCGCGTGTATTACGGTAGGGAGAAACGGAGTCCATTATATTCGAATTACGAGCGCGCTTCGGGGTGACATTGTACGGATTGCACTTCGCGTCTATCTCTCCCCTTTCAACGTAAGGGAAACAAGGGGGCGCGTACACCTCTCGCTTCGCCCTCGGAACGCCCGTAACAAATCGGCCAATGAATCGAGCGGTTATATTTAAAATAAATCGTCCGTAGCCCGCTATTCGTCATCGATCGCCCGCAACGGTTTACGTCAACGAGAATGATCGAGGGACCTTTCGTCGTTTGACGTTTGTTAACATTTATCGAGACATCTCGAGACTTCCAGTACAAGTCACAATATATTTCTTAACTTAACGCTTCAAAATGCGTTGAAATCTGAGCGAATCATCATTTTCTGATTGGTTTGTTTTCGACGGCAATGTTGCTATATTTTCATTTAATTGCAAATTTCTTTCGAGATCAGTATACGCGATAAGAATTAAATGATAAAGAAATCTTTAACTACACGCGCACTTATCCGCGCGATCGAAACTAACGTTTCACTTATCGACAATATATTGGAAGCTTTTTCATAAACTGTTATGTGAAGAATGACCACCTTTTCGGTTTTCATCCGAGACCCTGGCTTTTTGCCAAATCCGGCTTTGCGATGGACTGATGGAAAAAACCTTCATCTAACCGTTAAAAATTTGATGAGCTTTTTTAGAGAATACAAGATAACAATTTTGATAATAGCAATCGATTTTTAATAAGTTAATAGATCTCCGACTGAAAAGCCGTCGATTTCCAATGGAAGAATGGATTTCCAATGAACGTTATTCGAAAAGTGGCAACCATATAAGTAATAGAGAACTGTTACAGAAAAATTATAGCGCGCGCATTCCAAGATTACATACCTTTCCAGCAATCATTAGGCATCATAAATTTCCAAAGCCACTGTCTCGTTTTTTCTACACTTGTATTCGTGCAAAAGCTGCAGTTTACATAATTCAAATTGTATTACATAAGATTGTTTTCATTGTTCTTTTCCATAATTTTCTACAACTAAATATGAATCAACAATATTTGAAATATTCTTTAAAAGAGAGAATTAAATACAGAAAATATATAAATATTAAACACAGATTTGCTTCGATGCATCTCGGACAAGAATAGAAAAGTTCACACCGTGACAACAATGTTCTACAACTTGCGTGCCTTAATTCTATTAATTTGTTGATTATACATACATTTGTATGTATAATTCATTTGTTCCTTTTCCTTTTTATGCGTAGGGATTACGTTTATTGCATCTAGTAAGTAATTCATCATTGAAGGACGACGAGAAGAAGTTGCACGTATACACCCTGCTTGCATGCGGTGGTGGCGGCGGCGGCGGCATTAGCGAAACGTACATACGAGCTTGCAAACCGCGACGGAAACCTACAGCGTACACAAAGAGCGCATTAGCCCTGGCCATAAAATAAAATAGCTAGCACCCATTCCCCTATTCTCTCGTTCATGGGGATCCAGCGAACGCGAGCGCGCGCACGCTCGTTCCCTAATGCGTCGACTTATTTACGCACACGCGTAGTGACGCGTACACGCACACACCGTATCCAAATCTATGAGCACGAGCACGAGCAACCGTAAACGAGTTATGTAACGTGTGTTCTCCTGCCGTGCGCGCGTTGCACGGCAATGTACATACGTATAACCGAGAGCCGGCCATTATTACCAGGCCGCTCCGCGTCGGGCCGCTCCGCTCCGCCGTACCGCGAAAGATGACGACGGCCATTTTGCGCGGGCAACGTCCGTGACGACGCGTACTCGGCCGCGTCGGTTGGTTAAAAGAGAAACAATTAACTTCCCACCCGGGCTTCGTATTCTTTCAATTTCCCGTCGGGTTGCCCGCCACCACCACCATCACCACCATCACCGCCGCCGCCGCCGCCGCCGCCGCCGCCGCCGCCGCCGCCGCCGCCGCCGCCGTCGTCGTCGTCGTCGTCGTCATCGTCGTCGTTCGTCTTTGGAGTTCGAAATCGAGCGAGCGATCTCGTGGTTTGCGACGTACAAGGGAGCGATACGCGTCGCGGCGCTTCTATATCGTTCGCTTCTACTACTTTTTTTTATTCCAGGGTTTCGTGAAAAAAGTGCGGACACACCGCGCGACGACGCGGCAACGAGAACGATGACAAAGGCAGAGAGAGAAAGAAAAATCTTGAGTCATCGTAACCCCGAGAGAGGAAACCGGTCTCTCGTCCTGGCACCGGCATCTTTTATTATTATATTTCTTCGGGCATTGTTATTAATTCTTCACGGCGGGGGCGCGGCTAAGAGCGTAAGCTTGTCACGTTCGAGGACCCGTGACCCACCCCCAGTCGGCCGAGAAAGCGCTGTGTTTGCAGAATTCATTGAATCATTGCCATTCCGCGTGGCACGCGCGCGGTCACCGCGTTTCGCCCCCTCAGACCCCTCAGACTCCTCAGACCCCGCAGACCGAGGGGGAAGAGCAATTTTTCAACGGGTAATCCCCGTTCCACAGAGAACGATCGCGCGAGTTCTCGAAAACTATCGAGGGAGGGGCAGATCCAAAATAATTGCCACGCGCTGTTGCCTCTCTCGATAATTCATTCCTACAGTAATTACGATAAATCAGCTCTCGAATATGCCCGGTAAAATGGGAGACGAATCCCAAACGAGATCTCGGTCGAGCGTTACCGACGCGAGACTGGAACGAAAGGTAGTTTGTCGTGACTTCCCACGCGATTACGTCCGATCGACACGCTACTCCGTTTTTTTTGTTTTTTTTTTTCAGAAGATTTCATGGACCTACCGCGAGCGCGCGCGTGTTACCCGCGTAGGAAAATCCACGCGTGATGATGAGAAAATAACATTACATTTGGGATGCGTTCCGTTTTCATGCTTACACGCTCTAAGCCTTGTTATCTATCAAATATTAAACAAGGGCAAATGATAAGCGCCGATATGAAATGCACTCTTGATTAACTTTTCATCATAAATTGGTATCTTGTTATCAGCTCTGTGTTCAAGTTTTATTCAGATGTCAGTAATCTTGATATCCGTAGAAATCATGCATATTTCTTTGTATATTCCGGAGCACCTTTTGGAAAATAACGTGCTACGTTATTTCAATCGAATTATTCAACTAAATATGTATAAAAATTTTCTGTATTAATGTATATAAATTTCGTATTGATTGCAATCGTTCTAGTAAATTTAATTATTATTAAATATTAAGTATGACATTTTTGAGATATATTTATGAAACTACAATTGATATTTTTTCAATAGTATGACTAGTAAAGTGCATTGATAAAGTTTATGTAGGAAATGTATTCTATGTAATCGAAATACATATATCTATACATGTACAGATTTTTATATTGATATTAAAGCGATTATAAATTCGACAACTCTTATAGATGGCGATAGAAGCGAGAGACTTTTAAAATTTTACTTTACATTACAAGTTGACTCGGAAACAAATGTCCTCGCTTCGTTCTTACAATTAGTCGCACGATTCAATGTTATTGTATCAACGACGGTAGTGTATAATACTATGAAATTATGCGGCTAATAGCAAACCATCTCAAGATGACCGAGTCGAGAGTCGCGTTGGCTTGTTCCCCGAAAGAATGCATGGAAAAGAATTAATCATAGACGCGACGGGAGAATCGGGTCGCGAATAAAGTGCGTGTACAAGAAACAATGGCCGCCGAGACGGAGGTCTCTCCAAGCACGTTAATTTGTACGTTTTATATGCGTGGTGAATGACATATCTCGCGGTGAAACAAGCGGATCGTAGCATCCTGCATTCGAATAATTGCAAGCTTAAGCGCGCGCACGCGAGATTGTCGCCATTTGTTCTTTCATCGAGTTCTTCTTCCGTTGTGAGAGAGCCGACTTGTAATCGAGAACTTTGTACGTATCTATTTGTTGCTTCTGTTGCGTTACAAAGTCCAAGTCTTTGAAGCGTGATTTACATTCACAGGCGCACAATAATGAATGGATACGCAAGCTTGCACTTTGTCACGTCATATTTTACAAAGTATTACTAAAATGTTGGAACAAACTGCAGTGAATTGTCCACGTCACAATTTTTAATTGTAAAAAAGAATTCACGTCAACGTATTTGATCATGAATGCCGAATCGTAGCTTTAAGAAAACATAAAAGTGGATAGAATCAAAGATCATAAAAATAATTTTTGATAATAATATTTCGGAATGGGATAATTTTGTATCTGCACACTACACATTCTTTGAAATTATATATTAATTTCGGAAAATAACGTTTGAATTTCGAGCTTTTTTATAAAAATGTATACTTTTGTAAAATGTAGATATCTCGCGTATGAGTGGTATGAGAGATGAATATCATTGTTATTTTGGCTATTGCAGTCAACCATAACACACACACACATACACACACACACACACATACATATATACACATTAATATTTAGATACGAAGCTTCGATACGCTCATATAATTCGGTATACAATCATCTTCCGCTGCATGGTAGCAATACGATAACGTAATTCATTTTTGGAAGAGAGAGTGTTGGAATGACAAAGGTGGTAAGGCAGAAAGGCAGATGGACAGGCGGGCAGGAAGGAAGGAAGAAATAAAGAGAAAAGAGGCTTCGAGGGCCGCGCTTACGAGGATCAAAGATTACTCCGGTTGGATCGACATTGTTGCGAGCGAGAACGCCCGACTCGGTATAAAAAAGAAAGGGAGAAGAGAAAACACCTAGAGTCCGGCATTATAACGAGGCTTATTATTTACGCTGATCATTATTTTGACGGCGCTGATCGGCCACCGTCCATCACTTTCGTTCCTCCTCTCGTTCTCCCCGCCATTCTCTTTTCTTTCAAGATCCCGCTTCACCGCAGATCCCTCTCCTCATCTTCTCTCTACCACACAGCCGCTCTTTTATTATCCTAAAACTCTTCGTAAGTGTCACGGCCAAGACCGATATCATAAATTCGCTGCCGCTCGAAAGAATCACCGTAAAACGAGCCTCTCTCGACTAGGTAGAGTACCGACGAGTACGAGTTATTAATTAATTGCAAGTCCGCTTGAAGAACGCTGCTCATTTTCGCCGCTCACCCTCGCGGAATCATCAGCCCTTACCGATGAGATTGTTATATATTATAAGCCTTTCATGAATTTATATATCCATATAAATTGACAATGGCATAGAAGCAAATGTTAGACTTGTTATACACTGAGAAAAAAATATAATTAATTTAAATAAATATTCAATTCAATACTACTAACTAAACATTTACTTACAGTAAGTAAATATTTGTTCAATAAAAAAAATGATTGTTAAATCAAATTAACATTTCTTGCATTAAATAAATATATCTTTATATTTAATAAATATTTAATTGGCAGTATTCAATTAAATATTTATTAAAATTGACTATATTTTTTTTCAGTGTATAATTATTGTCGTTCCTACATGTTGTTCCATATCGAATTTTAAAATATTAATTGTTATTCATTTCTGATCGAATGGTTTTGTTCATCGAAACTTTTTGTTCATCACATACAAGAGTTAAGAAAAAGTTTAACGTTAAGAATTTTTCAACAAATGTGCGATTCTGTGAAACGAGAATATAATACAGAGAAAGGGAAGGCTTGAATCATTTTTTGCAAACTACAAAATAATAATCCTTATAATATACGCTAATTGTTCTTTATTATCTAAAAAGAGTAGAGTATAGAAATTTGCATATGAAAAATTTTGTGTCTATTTTGCGATAGTTTCTCGTCTCTTCACAAAGTGCTGCGAAAGTTATGAAAATGTAAAAAGGTGAAAACATGAAGAATCTGTAGGTGCCTTTAGGGCTCGTCGACAAGAGGTAAAAACGCGCGCGAGCAGTTTTTTATTCTCCGAGGCGTGGTCGTCGTGATTGCGCGTTCATTTGTCAGAACATAAACGGTAAACCAGGCTAGCAGCCACTCTTTTGATTCGAGCTTGGCGTTTTTCACATTGTGCCGTCACGTTGCATCTTGCCGACAAAATTAACGAGTCGCAGTTTTATAAAAATATGCGAGCAAATACACATAATGTGCGCGACTGAGGAAATGATTTGTCTCGATATCACTTTGTAATATGAATTATGAGAAATTACGAGACCGATAAAAAGAGGGCCGTCAGCGATACTACTAAAATAGAATTTGATTAAAGATGATGATAACGATTACGATGAGGTAGAAACTAAGAAAAAAATACTATTAATAGTAACGATAATAACGGAGGTAATTACTATTACGCGGGATCCATTACGAACCCTTAGGATCAACGGATCGCGTGCGTCCCGACGCTATCTGATCGTTACAAATACAAATAACGGCGTAATAGGTATTGCGTGTGCGCATTGATAACGTTCCTATATAAACGAGTACTTGTTAGTACAGCCGAGCGAGCTGTAATACGACAAGTGAGGAAAAATCTTCTCTCTGCGACGGCTATCCTCTTTATCTCTTTTTCAATTCATCGAAACTATGAAAGAAACCGAAGGAGAAGAATGAGAAGGTCAGAGATTATGAAAATTTTCGCAACCACACACGCATCCAACACAAAAAATAGGGATTTACAATTATTATATGCGAAAGATTTATGCCAGGCGTGTCCATTTTGAGCTCCGGAGCCCATCGACAAAAAAAAATTCAATGTGGATAAGATTTCGGGGATTGTAAAGTGTTGATACGCATCTAAGTGACGCTTATCAACAGTTTATAGTTTCTAATCTATGCGATTATTATTTCGTCGATTATAATCGAGGCAATCAAGATTTATCTATATCGCAATATTAACATGACTATATTTCCATTCTGTAATGTAGCTTATTAAATAAACAAGGCTAGCGAATATAATAAAAAAATTAATAAAAAATTCGAAAATTTCTATTTTCCATTCCGTTTTATTTCGCATAGCACTTGTAGTATAGCATCAAGTTTTAATGTTTAAGATTACATAAAGTTTGGCATCCTCGTCCTATGATTGAGACAACGAATTCTAGTTTGTAAATTAAGCTGGTGAAGGATAAAATTCATTGTAATCATCTTACTATTGAAATAGAAAATATCGACGAGATTACGAGATTATAGATCTTTATCGAAAAGACATCACGGCGCATCTCTCTCTAATATCGCACCTAATATCTATCGCATGGAAAAAGGGAGAAGGTAAAACGTGATGATCCTCAAATGGGTTTCTGCGGGCTAGATGGATTCGTCGTAATAGATATCTCGTAAATAAAGTTCTCGAACGGGGCACTATTAGACGTATATAACACGTAATCGTGGCGCGATCGGAACCAGGTCTCATTATACGCAGGGGTATTGAGTCGGGCTACTTAAGTGAGGGAGGGAAGAAGGAGAGGATAGGTGGTGGTGGTGCGATCATTGGCCACGGGGAAGGCGAGTGAAGAGGATCCTGAGGATCGAAGGGTATACGTTTACGACATGCGTTGCCTCGGCACAGCCCGTGCCGAGGAGGATGAATCCTAAGCAATTTCTCGCTGGTCGGAGCTCTTTGATGCTTTGAACTCTCACCGCGCTGACCGATCCTCGCGCTGTAATCACGCGGAGCTTTGCCACGCCCCGAAAAACCAACCTTCGGTACGTCCGTCGTTCTCTCTCTCTCTCTCTCTCTCTCTCTCTCTCTCTCTCTCTCTCTCTCTCGCACCCCTCGCGCCCGCGCTCACGCGCTACCACCTTCCCCCTCTCTTTTCCTCGTTTCTCCTGCACTCTACCAGTGCCTATCTCCTCTATCACCTTGACTCATCCCTCTCCCACCTTGCCCCTTGTGTCCGCGCTCGCCGCCGTCCTCGCTCTCTTATACAGACTTGTAATCTTGTCCGAAGAATCTGATTATTCTAAACTCTCGATCGGCAGGATTTACCGTCTCGATCCTATCGCGATGTTGCGAGAAACGTGCCGCTGCCTCTCGCGGATACGGATATTATCGTCGTTTCTAACGCGTCCAACAAAATTGTCAGTTTTGCAACCAATGCTTCACGAATTTTCGACACATTTTCAGATGTATCGGCAACTAATGCGTGAACGTGAAAGTGAAATCACATTAGCAAATAATTCAGGTATGTAGAAGATCCAATCTCACTCACACACAAACACACACACACACACAGATAATTATGTCATTGGTGTAAATGTGATAACACGACATTTTCCAACAGGGATCAATATCTATTTATACACACTTCCTCTAAAATCTTCTTATGTCTATTCGCTAAGTAATGATTGACAAATTTATACAAATTATTCTTAAACTCAATTGTTGAAGAATATTTTTAAAAATATTACAAGTATGTGTAATGCGGATCCTAAATACTATACTATTAATGATTTCAATCAAGTAGATAATATCAATTACAGTGCTCGCAGTTATATCGACATTAATATCATGGTTCGTTATAATTTAAAAGATGCATATAATTAACAGCTAGGAATGTATAAATTAATGTCTCGAATATTCTAATAGATTTATCAATACCGTACAGTTTATATAACAGAATATTTATATATACAGAGAAGTTTATTTATTAAGTGTAATAAGAATAATATATTAGATGTGTGTGTGTGTGTGTATGTGTGTGTGTGTGTGTGTGTGTGTGAGAGAGAGAGAGAGAGAGAGAGAGACAGAGTTTTATTATGATATCAGATGCGTTGATATCCGTATGATGTATCAATTTGTCGATATGCCGAGATTATGTCATCGATATGCACCGATTTAACCGCTAGGGTTCGACGAAAAAATGGCATTACGAACAAGGGCACATTACCGAGAAACGTAGCGCTTCCCTTGCGCATCGAACTATATCCGGTGGTATCGAAAGGTCTCACCATTACACCCTATTACGTACGCCACTGATCGTGCCACGGGATCGTTGATCCACTCCTCTTCTTCGCACTCGTCCCCGATGATCGGAGTTGCCTCGCACTTTGCAGTTGCGCGGCGGTTGCTAAGAAGAGGAGCAAGAGGAGAAAGAGGAGGAGGAGAGAAAAGAGCCCCTTGGAGAGAAACCGCGGTATTCTGGCCCCGCGCAGTCAGGTTGTGGCTGCTCTCTCTTTAAAAACCGCACTATAATACATCGGTAGAATGGTGAGCGCGAGTGAGAGAACTGAGAAACGTTCAACAACTCGTGCAACAGACAGAGATTTCTAACGTCTCTTCTCATCTCGTACGATCGTACGGTCATACGGTTCGCTCGTTTCATGCCTTTACCTTTACCTTTATCTTTACCTTTGCCCGCCATTTTTCCCTTTCCCGTTTCTCGTGTTCCTCGTGTGCGCGATCCACCTAGATCCACCCGAGGTGGATGTTGCCGAAGATGGTATTAATTGGCGAGAAGCCCTCGCTCGCTCGCTTATGATTAGCCACCGTCGACCGATCGACTAGTTAGGAACTAACCTTGTATCTACTTACCTTGTACGGCACATACATACTGGTTAACCACTTACTCCTGACGCGGACATTAAATATCGCGGCCGACGCGATATTAGCGACGTAGCGGTGGTATTAGCATTGTTAAAGTTGAGAGACTTGGGATATCATCGAGAGATATCGGCTGGTTCGGGATCGGACGCTAATACAGCTGGGCAGGTAGTACATGCCAAGGCGAGATAATTACAGAGCGCGTCTCGGCCGCCAAGTCAAACAACCTTAAAACATCAACCTGCTCCGGGCCATAGGCGCCCGAAATCCGAATCTGTATAGACGGAATATTTTCCGTTTGGAGATATATATTATATACGTTTATATATATGTATGTATTATGAAAAAACATACTATATAGCCGCGCGCGCGCGCGTACGTGTTAACTTAAAAAGGCATTCGTATAAAGCAGGTAACCGCGGACTCTCTTGGCGGGATAGCAGCCGGGGATAGCAGCCTTTCATTCCGAGTCCGAGGGCGAGCTAATCGATTTGAAATTGGGCCCGTGACGGTCTTCTTTGGTGTACCTCGTGCTCGTTCAATTTATTTGGTGGCTCCGACCACCCCGGCGTAGCTGGGGCCTCCTCATTGTTCGTAACAGACACCGAACAACAGTGCTCCGCACTTTTTTTACACGGCATCGAAGACGAATCACCGTCGTCACGGTACTCGCGCGTACCGAAATATCTTTTGTCGCTCGCAAAATTGAAAACGTCCGTAAACTGACGTAAGCGACGTCGACTGCGCAACACTCTTTCTCTCTCTCCTCCCCTTCCCCTTTTTCTTAGCAAACTACATTTTATGAAATTAATCGCAGTTTGTCTTTTCTCTTTTTTTTCCTCGTGTTCTAGAAGAAAGATATTTCTTTGTCTCTCTCTCTCTCTCTCTCTCTCTCTACTCTACTACTCTACTACTCTACTACTACTACTACTACTACTACTACTACTACTACTACTACTACTACTACTACTACGTACTACGTACT
>NW_012130077.1:5365154-5366701 GCF_000143395.1 Atta cephalotes
TACGTAAATTACTCTACGAGATTATTAAGTAGTCGAGAGTCGACGTAAACTACTTGTCGTCCACCGTCCGACGAACGAAGACGTACGTAGGACGAAGAAGAAGAAGAAGAAGAAGAAGAAGAAGAAGAAGAAGAAGAAGAAGAAGAAGAAGAAGAAGAAGAAGAAGAAAAAGAAGAAGAAGAAAGGCGCCCGCGAAAGTGATGGCCGGTCGTTAAAGATCAGCTCTCTCGCGCGCGTGATGCCGCTTCACCCGGTTGCAAGAGAGTGGACGGGGCTGTCTTACATTTATATCTTGTAATCGGGGTTTACACACATGTCACGTCGAGCTCACCACACAAATCCATATAATATCAATGTCACAACGGAACAGCTTCGACCGTTATTTTATTTTATTTTTTTTTATTTAATCAATGTAACCCAATTATTACTCCATTACAATTCTTAGCTTTTTGTGTGTAACAACATAGGCTATTGCGCTAAAAAATAAAAAGACACCACTGTATGTGTACACATCATATTCTTAATACAATATAGTTTAGATACAATTACAGATGTGTAAGAGCAATCCGAAAACTGACGTGACATCGATATCACCATCGCAAATCGATCTTGGACAATTGTTCGAATCGACGTTGACAAAGAATGGGTATTTTGCTATAGCGGTAACGTGTTACATCGCACCTGCGTGTTTCCACGCAGAGAGAGGGATGTTCCCGTGTTGCTCAAGTTTTTAGCTGTCGTCCAGCGTGTGATCCGCGAGTATGTATAACGCGAAATTCCGTATGCGGTAACTTTATTTATACAGGGAATATACGCCGCGTGCGTTCGCGTTCACTGGACGCTAACAATAAATAGAAGCGTAGTCCGAATGCCAGAAGAAGAGGCGGTAACCTACCATTATCGTGTGCTCCGACGTCCTCGCGTCGTAGCGTTTAGTCACGCGAACCTTCGCGGCCCCTTGCAGCGGTGAGGGAGCGAAGCGGCTGGCGAGGGGGAGAGGGAGGGGGGAGAGGGAGGGAAAAAGCGAAAACGACGTACGAAAGTAATAACGCGCGCCAATTAGTTACGAGAGAAGTAGACAAAAACACGTTCGTTTCGTCGCTCGTTCGCTCGGTCGCAGCTAAATGTGGCACTCGGTGACTACGTTTCACTTTTCGAGAGCGACGCGATTCACGATTGATTTCCAACGAAATTAGCAAAGACCAAGGGCGAGATCGAAGAGAGGAGAGGTCGATGGAGAGGGAAAGGGAGAGGTGGCGAGAGAGAGGGGAAGGGAGGGGAGAGAGAAGAAGGTGGAAAAAGACGGAGCTAACTCGTAGGTTCGGGGCGGAGCACGTCCCTCGCCGGAGCACAAAGCGGCCTGAGGTATAAATTGGTTTGTTTGCCGCGGAGATGAAAGGGGCCGCTAAATGCTATCTTTAAGGTGTCGGATCAACGCAAATGTGGCTGAGTTACTCGTAATTATAGGATACTCGGAGCTCTCGGACCTACGCTCGGAGCTCGTCCGTTCGCGCTCTCTCTCTCTCTCTCTCTCTCTCTCTCTCTCT
>NW_012130077.1:5369564-5374201 GCF_000143395.1 Atta cephalotes
AATAGAAAAAATTATTGATTTAATTTTTTTTCTCGATTCTCAAGTATCAAGTATTCATTGGATAATCTGAATCTCTCGACGTCTCTAAAGTCGAGTCAAATTCGAGAGTGTTAATATAATATGGATATACGATTTATTACAAGTAAATATTTAAATATTTATAATAGCTCGTTTATAGATTACGTTCGCGGTGCGGAGCAATTATTTCACGCAAGATTTGTAAACGCAAGAAAATGAGATCCATCTTTTAGCGAAATCAATTATAGGAAAGAGAGATGTTTTATGTTCGCGATCGCGAGAGACGTGCGTTCAGTTATATTATTCAAGCACAAGTGCACGAGAAACCGCATGCATGCCTCTTTCGTCGAGGCTACGCGTTCTTACGTAGGTACATATAAAATGCGTTAAACTACATATCCGTCTGGATACACATTAAGGACATAACGTGTATCGATTATCGTTCCATCGTACACATATACACGTCCATCTTGCTGTTACGTATCGTGCGCGTTACGTGCGCTACGGTAAGAAGAAGTGCAAAGGAGAAAGAGAGAAAAGAGGCGAACTCACTTCGTGCTGTTCGTTGTTACAGTCGCGTCGAGTCGAGTTAGGTTGTGAGTGAGAGACGAGACGAGACGAGACGAGGTGAGACGAGGTGAGACGAGGTGAGACGAGGCGAGGCGAGGCGACTCATCACGCTTGTTTTCCGCCTGCCCGCGATTAGCGAGAGTCATCCTGGGAGGCCCGTTCGTCTTTCGCACCTTTCGTATCCTTTCGAAACGGTTTCTTCGCGCCTCTGCGTCAGCGAATATGGCAGGAGGGATGGGGAGGCTTATTTGAATGAGACTTGGAAAATTAGCGGGCAACTGAACAGGGAGGGGAAATTTCGCGCCACGTATCCAGCAAACGAGAATGAATTAAAATGAAATTTGTTTCTATCCGAATGCGCATTTTAAATAGCGAATATTTTTTGGGAGGATTTAATTGGATTCAAATGGATGCAATTGAATTGAAAAACTGCATTTTCTATTCAAAATTTTGAATTGAACAGTATTCACAATGTACAGAAAAAGCTAATATTATTTTTAGATTGAAAGACATAGAGATATGCCCCATGCAATTCCTACAAATAAATAAAAATGCATTCAGGATCGAAAAGCATTCATTTTAACATTCGTGAATCAATATTTCTGAAAATTTGAATCCATTTCAATTTATTTCAATCCACTCTCGTTTATTAGGTAGTTGTATGTAGGTAGGTGTGATTTTTCATGAAATTTTCAACTCTCCTTTAAATAGGTACCCATTGTATACACACACACATATATAAACATTGTAATATTATATACGTATCATTTTGAGCCGCACTCTTTAGCCGTTCGCGCAAGTTAATTTCGTCGAGAAAAATCGACAATCTTCGTGCTTGATCGTCACGCCTCTCTGAACGTATTCGGACTTTGGGGAACGAAGTATAACAACAGAAGTATAGCAACCTAGCAAACGAGAATGGATTAAAATGAATTGAAATGGATTCAGATTTTCAGAAATATTGATTCACGAATGTTAAAATGAATGCTTTTCAATTCTGAATGCATTTTTATTCATTTATAGGAATTGCATGGGGTATATCTCTATGTCTTTCAATCTAAAAATAATATTAACTTTTTCTGTGCACATAAACACAATTATGAATACTGTTCAATTCAAAATTTTGAATAGGAAATGCTTTTCAATCCAGTTGCATTCAAGTGAATCCAATTAAATTCAAAAAAAAGTATTTGCTATTTAAAATACGCATTCGGATAGAAAAAAATTTCAATCCATTTTAATCCATTCTCGTTTGTTGAGAAGTACTGCGAAGTTAGCTGCGAGGCCGCGGGGAGTGATGATAGTGGGAAAAGCGTTGGTGTCGCGAGCGGGCAGCAGTTGTGCCGGTTGTGCGAGACCTTGTTGATAAATATTTCAAAGCGCGTATCCAAATAGAATCGAGTGACAATAGAAGCGAGAGGGTGTACGGTACTTACTCGAGAAGCGTATTTGTTCGCTCTTCTCCACTCGTTCTTGTCCGATAAGACACGACAAACGTTAACGATGATGTCGCGCGCGCATTTGCACCTGAAGCGTATTTAACCTATATGCTCATCCAAGGTGAGTTCTCGACTGGGCACAGATAAATCGAGTCACTTTGAATATTTCGATTACAATTACTTTCACTGAGAAAAAAATATAGTCAATTTTAATAAATATTTAGTTCAATACTGCCAAACATTTACTTATTTAAACATTTACACTTGCAGTAAGTAAATATTTGTTCAGTAAAAAAAAATGATTGTTAAATCAAATTAAATAACATTTCTTGTATCAAATAAATATATCTTTATATTTAATAAATATTTAGTTTAATAAATATTAAATTAAATATTTATTAAAATTGACTATATTTTTTTTCAGTGTTGCAATGCATTTTAATGGATATCATAAATGCGTAATAATTTTGTATTGAGTTTTAGAATGTTTAAAGTATGTCACCTGCGACTACATCAAGTTACATTTCGAATGACGAATCCTCCTTCGAGAGTTGTGATTTTTTTGTGATTAAAAGACAAAGCAAAACAGTTTTAGTTAAGGGATTTAAAACAACATTCGCATCGTTCTAATTGCTCTTTTCAGGCCGACATTACGTCCATCGTACGTCGTATGTTCGATTCGTCGTGCACGTGCGTTAATTGGCTGTCTACCGGCAAACTAATAACGCTTCTTAAAAAAACGATTCGTCGTGCCTTGAGAAATTTTTTGACACATGTAATATCGCTATAATAACGGCGTTCATAATTAGAATAGCGCGTTACTTTCCATTCTTGATTGAAAGTGTAATTAATTATATATTAATATTCATGGACCATACACGCTTCTTTGTTTTACATATCGCTCGATCTTTATTTGATTCTGCTTAAGCACGTTAATTACAACTACTTAATATAATGAGCAAACTGCAATAAAATTAAATGACAGGCACAAGTAAAATAATTAGCGATGAACATACATATACATGCGACAGAAACGCGTGCACGAAACTTTCTTGCACGTCTTTTTGTTGTACGTACCTATCTGTGATGCATAAATTCCGAGTAACAGTTTAAAATTTATTTTCTAGATTAATACAATTGTGTCACATCCTCCAGATTCTTAACTCTGGATATTTGTTGAAAGAGCATTACGGTTTTTTAATCATTCAAAAAACTTATGTCTGTACACAAGTCTAGGATGTATTCCTAACACTTTGGTTACTTAGACCACAATTTGCATCAAAACAATTAAAAATATGTCTTTTACGTATGCAGTTTTTGATTCTTATAAATTTTTATCTGTTTATCTATTTTTTTCAACGATTATTGAGATTATTTTAAACTATATTTCAAACTGCAGTCGCTTAGAATTTGCTTTTAAATTAATATATATATCTGTTAAATTACTAATTTTAAATTATCGATTTTCAACTATGTATTTTTTGCGTTAATAATAATGTCGTCGATTGCGAAAATGGATCAGATATCTACATGTACAATATATTTTATTCAATATAGTTTAAACATAGCGATTGAATTAAGTAAGTTATGAATAAGATTATGACAGATAAATTTTTGATGAATCAAAAATTATTTCGCAATTGTTATCACCCTTTATACAACCTTTTTATAAGAATGGATATTCATATACCTAGAGATTTTTATAACAGTAGCTAATCTTAAAATAATGTCCGTTATAGTGGACATTGCTTAAGAGACATTCTCATATAAGATATACCCTTTCTCTATAACTTACAAAAAAAGGAGTGAAACAAAAATTATGACGTTCCTTGCAAATAATTCATACATGTTTCTCATTTCAGAAAACCATGAATTTATTTTTACAATTTATTTCTTTCTTTTCGCAGTGCTTTCGCATTAACTATTTCGCATACACTTGCATTCACACATTTATCTTTCAACCCTTTATTACGTGATATTTAATTTCAGTGTGATTTATTGTAGAAAGAGATTTATGTGAAAAATGAGAATCATTACGAATATCTGCAAATTGTTATCTAAAAAGAAAGAAGCTGTTTTCTTCAACGATATAATCAATGTGTGTTCTTTTAAATATGTATGAAATGAATGTCTACAGAGAATCTCGAGAATAAAGCATAACTTAATTATTTATTATGTTTGTTAAAGGCAACATGATGCAATCGTGAAATAATAATACAATCGATTATGTTTCCAGCGCCAATAATCGTCGGCTGTGACCTTCCAATATGCACAAGAAACGTTCCGACGGACAGTATTTGGTCGGCGCATAGAAAACGTAAGTCACGTTGTTTTCATTTGTACGGTAATTCTGCTATCGTTCAGAATTTGAATTTTGATGATATCTACAGTAGAAAAATTAAGTCTCTTTCATGCAAAATTATTGCTTTTTCACATAGATGGGTTTACAGATAATTAAATTACATTGAAAAGAATTGATATTTATTAAATTATTTTTTAACTCTGATTTCTTGTAACATTATAAAACGACATATTTGATTATTTTTACAGTTTTATATATATATATATACATATATATATATATATACATACACACACACACACACATAT
>NW_012130077.1:5381604-5383251 GCF_000143395.1 Atta cephalotes
TATATATATATATATACATACACACACACACACACATATATATATATATATATATATATATATATATAATTTTTTATAATCTCAGTATCGAAATTTCTATGGAAAAAGGCAATTATTGTTGCATAAAGATACTTTTTTACTGAATAACGCTTTTCTGAATAACGCTTTTCATGTTGATATCGCTTCATGTCACAAAGTACGCAAGTTTATCTCATTATGTAAAACTTTCTGTGATGTGACTTTAATTTTGATGGGTAGAATGGTTTTTACTTCATCGGAAAGTTTCTATTTCACAACTTGACTCGGTCTTCTTGACTCCTTAATTACAAACCGTGTATTATGGATCCGTTTTATTGCACGTTATTGTAAATCCCGTTTTAGATGATCTATAATTTGCAATAAAATTCACATATCTACAACATTTTGTCCGCTATTACATGTCAAATCATTATAAATAACTGTAAAGAAGACAAGATTTTTATACTGAATGATTTTGATGAGTTTAAATTATATGTATCTATACATAGCAATTTAATAAAAGCATATTAGTAATAATTATTTAAGTAATAATTATTTAATTACGGTATTGCGGTAACTGCGATAGTATCAATTTGCGATTATTATCAGTTGTCGATAGTCAATACATACCAATATGGACGCTTTTTATATTTTGCTGAAAAGCGTATGTTTTTTTTTCGAGACTGAGATATTATTATTGCGAAATATATATATACACTTATTTTATAAATAAAATTTCGAAACGTAGATTATATCGTTAGAATTACTAACTTTATTAATATATTGCACGTATTAACAATTCCTATTCGTACAAATAGAACTTGTTTCACGGTTTTACAAAAAATATTTAAATTTTTTGGCTATAATATATGTGCTATAAATAAAACTCTGTGCTTCCAAGTTTATTACGAATCGTAGATTGTTTAAAGTAGATTTAACGTTTTCAAGAAATGATGCATCCGAGTGTATCCGAGTAGCAAAATCGCGTGCACGATATTTGATTGGTTCGGCGCGAGTCAAATGCGGTTTTTTCGAAGCCTTGTGATCACTTTGCCTTCGTCCGGTAGGTCCCCTATAAATATCAGAAACGCGCGTTTTGCCCCGAAGGCGTTTTCGACTGAAGAGTTCGGACGGAACAACCGTAAAGGTCCTGGAACGTTAATTTATAGCCGACCGCCGCAATACCGGTAATCTAATTAGTTTAATGACCAAAAAATATTTCCCGAGTCTTTCTTAATCCGAGACAGGTAGCGCCGACTTGATTCGGCGTTCAATGTCAAAGCTTATCCGCGAAACTATGTGTGCCTCGTGAAAGTCCTTTTCGGCTTCTATGAGAAAAAGGAAACTCTCACTTTGATACAATTCACGTCATTTTGACTCGTTTGCGATAATATTTAGCGAAACGCCAGAAAAGAAAGTTTTGAACTCTAGAGTGTTAATTATAATTTTGTCAAATGCTAACAATATTTATAAGACACGTATATTTTAGAGAAAGAAATGTGTGTGTGTGTGTGTGTGTGTGTGTGTGTGTGTGTGTGTGTGTGTGTGTGTGTGTGTGTGTGTGTGTGTGTGTGTGTGTGTGTGTGTGTGTGTGTGTGTGTGTGTGTGTGTGTGTGTGTGTGTGTGTGT
>NW_012130077.1:5383768-5387529 GCF_000143395.1 Atta cephalotes
TGTGTGTGTGTGTGTGTGTGTGTGTGTGTGTGTGTGTGTGTGTGTGTGTTATATATCAGTAAAGCATTTTTTCAACTTGTGTTACAATACTTCTAATTTAAATCTGATAGTGTTTAATAAAAAAAAATATTTAAAATTATTGACACATTTAAAAATGTAGTAACACTTTATATAATACTTGACAATAATATTTTATTTAATTTTATATTTTACAAATTAACAAACTACATATAAACTTTATACTAAGGAAAGTTAAAATCAGAGATAGGTAAAAGTCTACACTTTGAGTTCTGAATTGAGTCGCGGATTAATCTAAAAAGATTAATATAAAAGTTACGTGTATAAATTTCGGTTGGAATTATCGATAACAATTAATAATTGGAATAAATGATGGATATATGTTATATTAGGCGGATACAGCTGAGCGGATCGCTTGAAAGAATATATACACGATTGCGAGTAACAATGTTGAAATGCGGTAACAATATTGCGCGACAGGTCATCCTATACTTTACTACCGGTTGTTTTGTTATTGTTATTGCATTTAGCCAGGCTCGCGCGGGTTGTTTCACAAGGCGTTTTTGCTCGCGTGTCCAAAATTCCGCGCACCCTGTAACGTCGCGAAGACCAAGCGACACGCGAAACCAGATGCGTCATCGCGAAACGGATAATTATGTCGCAGTCGATAAAGGGTGACCACTTCCTCGAAACCTCCAATCATATTGTCGTCGCGTACCGTGGACTTGTCAAACCGACTGCGGCTGATGTAATACGTGCCACCACGAGATCGTACAACGTACGTGGTGCGCGCGTAAAGAAAGGACCGGATGTGCGAACAGAGCCGACGAACGTTGTTCCTCCTACTGTCGTCAATATGCACTCGCCACGTTGTCATATTTTGTCGATCCTCTCAATTGGCGTCGACTTTTTTCGAGAGTAACGAGCGCATCTGCGAGTCGCGCGTCAAGTTCCTTCCGTCCTTCAAGTTCCTTCATGTCCGTCGTCCGAATCCACGCACAAGCCCTTCCCACTTGGGACGAGACCTTTACTTTGGCAGCTTTTCTTTGACAGTGCGATTACAAAGAGAACGCGTTACAACAGTGCGTATATAGTATATGCCGATTCAACCGAATACGCACGTTATAATTATCGCCACTTCGACTTACCAGCACGTATACGGGAGAAGGTCTGACGTAATTACGAAGGCTATTAACAACCGAGAAACTGTGGTCGCGCGAGTACGCGTTGCTATTACAACTCGTCGAGAGAGGCATAAAAAGTCAACTATTACGAGCGCGAAATCGCGTGTGAACAGACCGTCGCCGTCGTGTCGGCGTCGCGCCGTTGGATCATCGTGAGGAGAGCTCGATTATTAAATCTGCAAGAGAATCGCGACGCCGGCCAAAGTCCACTTAGACGGCTTGTCACGGGTCTTCAAATTGAACGTCCAGATGTATGTTGGACCGCGCTTTCTGGTTCTGTAGATCGGACATTCGTATATATTCTTAGTTTCTTGCTTATCCTGTGTGATTGCCTTTACGAACACGATCGGCATCGAAAAAAATAGCTCCTTCAATCGCGAATCTGCAATGCAACCGGTCGCAATCTCCCATCGCGCACCCTCCATGTACAAACCGTTAATATAGACACCCTCGCGCGGTGGTATCCTGATTAGTGGAAGCCAAACGTGTTATTGTGTATCTTCATCTGTATGTATCGCTGTTAACCCTTTGAGGACACATTTCGAATTTTTCCAAGAAAACTCAATATCTAACATCGTGGCAACCTATTGTTTTGATTTTATCACGCGAAGGCAACTTACACATATAATAATATGATAAAGGTAAAAAAATTGTCAAAAAATATCAAAAAATATCATTCAAAAGTACAATTGAATGAAAAGTGCCCGTCCTGAAAGGGTCAATTTTACGTTACCAAATACTGAGTCTTACGTAAATTCTTCCTTCTGCTTTCTGGTTACGTCGCAATACAGGCACATTTTGTCCAGGGGCCACTCGTTTTTACGAGCGGTTTGCTGCATGATGGCGGTAAGTAAGGACTGCGGATTGAAAAAACCACCCAGCCAGATCGTCGGTGGCAACTGTCGAAAGATGCGCACCGCGAAAAATTAGATTGACCACAATCGGAGACGAAAGGAAGTCAAATTTTAACGCAAAGTAAATGACAAACGTTTGCCGAGTCACTTTCTTCGATATTTGAACCATGACAAAATTTAAATTCTCTTTCCCACGCTTGAACAAAATATACGCTGATCTAATATAATTTCTCTTGTAATATCTTGCCACATATCGCAAATTGTGGTTTCTCCTTTACTCACATTAAAAGCTACCGTCCAATTCGACAGCTCGGTTATTCGATTGAACAAGTCCGCAAACCAACTCGATAATCCGAGAGTGGAGGGATAGGCGCGTATGGTCCAGGATGGTGGTACAGACTCCATGAACAAGTAATTTTGCAAATCTTCCATATCCGCGCTAATCGTGAGCTCGCCCTAAAACGGATTTGTTGTTACACCGCATAATTATTCGATAATTTTATCACGGCGCTCACCTTTAAGCCGAGATCTAATTCTTCTAGAGATCTTTTTAGTTCCTTACACAGTATGTTCATATGTTCGCATTCTTGGAAAGCGACTATAACGAAAGGACTACGATCTTCCGTCTAGAGAGAATCAAGTTTGTCTTATTTATTCCCGGTAAAAGTAAAGTTTGATGTTATAAAAATAAAGAAGATGAAATCAAAATTCGCGCATCTAAAATAGCAATGAGTCAAGTAAAACAGTCATGTAAAACATAAAACAATAGATATAATTGCAAAGAGAATATAAGAGATGATTGCGATACTGTTAATTATGACACCGCGATATATTCCAATTATACAGAATTGATAGTCATAATTTTTTTATAATGTTGTGAACATATAATTAATGTTAATGATTTTATAACTATTGCTTTTTAGCCTTAAAATTTAATCAATCAGTTTAATATATCAGTTTAATATAGATTATACTTATAATAGCAATGTCTAGTAGAATATTTAGTAATAGTTCAACAATTCACCTTGTTCATCAAGTCTTGTATATTAAACTCTTCGGGAAGCTTATCCAGTATATCCTCTATTATAACTTTCACCTTCTCTTCTTTCGATAACAGTCCGCTAATGTCGATACTATCCCGTGGTTGCATCCCCCAAATTGTTTTAAACAAGTTTTCTGTCGTATTTGTGAGAAATCCTGTACAAACAAGTTTCGTTGTGTGTTAATCGTAAATGTAAATCAAGGGAAATAAATTAACGATTAAAATAATTAAGAAATTTTACCAATCTCCGCGTTCGGATGAAGGCCGTATAAGATAGGACTCTCCGGCGGCAAATAATCTTCTACATATTGATGATAGCCCGTATAATCGGTACTGGGTGGCACTATAAAACCCGGAGCCAAATACAATTCACCCTCAACCAACTCTGGTTGCAGGTACTCTAAGAGATATGTTCGGCATAATCTTCTGTCCCAATCATCGGTTATATGACCGCCATACATGATTTCGCCAAATAAATAGCGTAAATTTTCCCAAGGTATCTTAGTATTCCTCTCGAGATAATTCAACAGTACTGATGCACTGATAGTCAAGTCGCCAACATTGAAGGGATACAACTATGTATTAGGACATGTTAACGAGATGTTAGTAATAAAAGAGTAAATATATTCGTCAAGAGATGCAATGTCTCTTGATTTTTATCTC
>NW_012130077.1:5388465-5398893 GCF_000143395.1 Atta cephalotes
TTTATTCTCTCTCTCTCTCTCTCTCTCTCTCTCTCTCTCTCTTTCTCTCTCTCGTAACTTGATGCGTCTATTTTTATATCCCTAACATTTTCCATCTAAAAGCTTTATAATTTTTGTATAATGTTTAAGTATCATACGTATTATTAAAACAATATATACATAAATCAAAATTTTATATTATAAATGAAACTTTTAAAGTTCTCTGTGTAATACATGATAATAAAAACATAGAATTTTACTGCAAATTATAGATGATCTAAAACAAACTTAAAAAATGCCAAGTCACACAAATTTGTAAAATTTAAAATACTGACCCCATTCCATCCTTGTGCCCCAAATTTTCTACGCTCGGCCACGGCAGCATGATAATAACACAGAGTGAAAAGAATAGCTTTGAACTCAGTTTCCTTGGAGCAAGATTCCAATATATCCTGGCTAAAGTTGTCCAAAGCTTTGTGAATGTTGGCGCGCATACCCGTTGGTGGTTCGTTGGTAATTTTTATGGCTGATTCTAGTATACCCTTTTTTGCAATGTATTAAAATAATAAACAAAATGATATTAAGAAAGTTTGATTAGTCGCCTTTAGTAAGATAAGCACTCCGAAAAGAGTATGATTTAGATTAATTAGAATTTATGTAGTAATGCGTTGTAGTTAGCATTTTTATTATTAATTTTAATAAAATATGAACAAAAAAAATTAGTCCTCTTTTGAGCAACTCTCATCTTATGTATTTGTGAGCTTTTATTTTTACTTGTGGTATTATCGACGTGTGAGGATCTGGACTTGGTTCTGCACTAACATAAAGCCGATAATCTTTATGTGACTCTTCCGAGAGTTGTTCTATCTTCTTTTCCAAATTTGGCAACCAGTTCTTCACTAGATGGATGTTCTGAAGTATAACCCAATGACCTTTGAGCGCTGAGACTTCTATCATCTCCTCCGCGATAGGTTCCTGACCTTGTCCTAATGATATATTGTGGAAATTTTGTGCGTCGAATGTAAAGCCGAGCTGTTTACCGAGTTTCTCAACATCCTACGTATAATCATAATTCCATTTTTATTAATTTGTTATCAAAATTACATCAAGGAATATTTTGAAGAATCGCGATACTAAATTTAAGATTAGGCGATACTAAAGTCACTTTATTAAACTGAGTATTTAAATATACAATTAATGTCAAATCTCTACATTTAGAAGTATAAAAGACATACTTTTAGAGGATCGACTCCTGGAGATAAAATAAAAAATACTGGCGTGCTCGCATTCATTTCTTCGTACGATTTTTCAAAGGGTTTCATTCGAAACTCTAAGAATTTTGCTCCCAGTTTCTCTTCCACGAAGTATCTACATTCGTTAGAGGCTTAATGATTAAAGAATTAAAAGAAAGTGAAAAAGTAAATCGAAAGAAAATTAAATGTATTTTATGTTTTTATTAATATAATTAATCTTCTATTTAAAGAAGAATGGAATGGATTATTTCAAAATCTTATTCTAGTAAATTACCGTATAGCGTAAACCATTCGATCAACTCTCACACATCTCAATATACAAAGTCTTTGAAAGGTTGTTTTATTTTTCCATTCCTGGGGGAATTTTTCTCTCTCAGGTGTTTCCGATTCGACGAATTTTCTCCATCTCTTTGCAGCTCCATCTATATCGCGGTCTAAATTGTGAAAATTTTCCATTCCGCTCAGATATTTGATGCCACCCCAGCCAATGTTACTCAGAAAATCCACCGGACTCATGACATCAGGGAGATAAGGGAATCGCAAGAGGAAATCCACTTCTAATGGATCTATCTCTTTCATTTGCATTAGAATCTAAATCACAGTATTTGTTCAATACATCTATATTACGTATGTAAATAATTGAAAAATATTGCTTCACTCTATAAATAATAACTTCTTAAAATATATGACTTAAAATATATTTATTAAAATATATTTTAATAAAAATTTACAAAAAGTAAAAATGCAGAAAAATTATTTCAAATTGTTAAAGTTATATGTAATACTTGAAGACAACTTAAAAGATTTTTTTCGGACATTATTTAAAATTTTATAATTAATATTTAAAATTAATATTTAAAATTTTATAGACATTATTTAAAAAAGAAAATTTTCGAAAATACAAGTTATACTGTGAAAAAGAAAATACAGCAAATGTCATAAGATTCATTTTGTATTATGTTTTTTCAAAGAGAAATCGGCCAAGTATTTTTATTCGTATTTATGAGGTAGTTTAGTACCTGAAGAGTTAGCTGGCACAAAAATATGAGCTTGTCGCTCTCGAACAATCCTCTGCTGGTATATGTAAAAATCAAATACGTAACGCTGTCGATTAAATTGGCGACGCGTTTAGTAAAGGCATCTGCCGACTCCGCAAATTTAATAGCGTTTTCAAAGACCGTGTTGAATGCCTTGAGAGAAAACTGATACAGCATGTTGATCTTGTAGAGATCGTTAAGGATGAAGTAGAGGAGGCTGGCTCTGGATGCCACTGGTCGGTAGGACTCTCGCGCCTCGTCTATCTTTATGGCAGTTATCTTCGCCTCGATTGCCTTTACTTCGATCTCACTGGCAGTCTTCTTCGTAGTTTCGAGATTTTCCACAAGAGCGACATCAGTCAAAATATCGGGACCTGCCGTCGCCAATCTCAACGAAACGATAAAAGTAATTCATATAAATGCTTAATCAAAAGATTGTTCTTTTTTTCTACACATTTCTGTTTCGTGCTAGACTAATAAAACAAGCGAGCAAGCATTCTGACCAAGTCGAATCGCGAATAAGACAATTTAAATAAATAATTAAACAGTGCAGAATGATTGTATGAGAATTCGGCTGTTGAGTAAGATATCTCTTTGTAAAGTCAATCGGAATAATAAAGAAAAAAACATTATGTTATCTCTAACACGCTCGTTTCTTTTTTTCTTTGTCTACGTACCTATGCAACAGATCATCTTCCAACATTTTTAACGTGATCTTGAACGTGTTCTGCTGAGTCGTGAGCTTGGCTTTGCTCGACTCCAAATCCGGACGCTCCGCTTTCACGACGGCACCTAATAGCTGCTCTTCCAAACCGTCTATCGTAACCGTAAAATTGATGAGTGTAGTCTGAGCTTGCATTTCTGGCTTATAGTGAGGATTCGCCAGTTTTGTTTGTAAGATCAGACGAAAGCGTGGGTTATAATCCACCTCTTTGTCTCCCACCTTGATAGCCCTTTGTTAGCGTTCAATTTTACAAGATCAATTTGGTCAAGTAGTTTGTTTATTAATGAAAAAAGGAGAATGTACCTTCCCTTCTTTATTAAAACCCGACCTACGATTGGATCTAAAACAGCATCGATAGTTTCCGTGATATTTTCCAGAAGTACTATGTCTCCATTGGCGATAGCGTGTTCAATTTTGTCAAGATAATACTTTTGAGTTAAACGTAGCACTATCAAATTCTCTCCGTATTTGTTTTTTATCCATTTGATTCCTTGTAATTGCGGATCAATCATTAGTGGCCACCTAGACGAATTTATAAGTATCGTGGCATTTTCCGAAGACATTCTGTCTGTAGGTAAACCTATGTAAAATTTTTAGTTAAAAATTAGCCGAAAAAAATTTACTCGGTTTTTCATTTGCTTTTTTTATTTATTTATTCACGGAAAATCATCGATTTGTTTGATTTTCATATTTTAAAATGTTCTGTATCTTATATAATTATATCTTAGTATAATTGATATTATGCTATGATAAAGAGTTTTATACTTTTTACCTTCGTTATTCCATTGGGCAATTATTGCATCGTCAGTTATTGATGACAATGGATCCAAATTTGGCGTATACAGTATTGGTACTTGCAGATTGTTGAGAAACGGTAACCAATATAAATTCATAAGATCTATTCTATATTTTTTTGTAAAACATCCCATATAAGAAAGGAATGCTGTGATAAGCAATACGTTGCCTGGTAGCGTAATTCCGGATTCCTTTAGTCTGTTTTATCATAAATTTTATCCGTTTAGGAACTTACTTAACGTGTGACATTATCTCGAAGTTATTGCATTAAAATAAAACTAATTGAATAAACAACAGTAAATTCGAATAAATAAATATCGAGTTAATCAAATGAAATATATTTGATGTCTATTTAACTGATCATCGTTTTTTTTTATTCAAATAATTTTCTTTTCTAATATTTCTATAACATTTAAAATATTATATATAAAGGCAAATCTACGTACAGTTGTACAGTTTCAGCCCAACGAATATTCTCAGACGCTAGACCATTTATCAATCGATTTGCTAGGTCTATAACGAATGCAGTCGCATCTGCTTCTTCTTGACATTTTTGTTTCTCAGCTAAAGCCACATTCATTTTTTCGCCCAAAACATCCAACACTTTCTGAAGCTCCTGCGCGCAAATAAGAAAACATCGTTTCACTCTGTTATAAGAAACGAATGAGATAAAGATTACTGCATTACTGAAGCAAGCTTACCGCTAAACGGTCCTTCAAAGAATTCAAGTTGTCCATAGCAGCCTTCAATTCGGCGTTTGCCTCAGCAAGCGCTGCTCTCAAAGGTTTTACATTCTCGTTGATATAATGAAACACCATAATATTTTTCACCCAGCTACAAAGTCCCGCTGCCGCTTGCGACTTTGAATATACAAAGTCCGGATCAAATTCTAATCATATGCGTAGTTATTTTTTTATTCTCAAATGTATTATAGTTTTCTTATGTACAAAAGATGTATTTATAACGTTTTACTTGATGAAATATCAGATTTGACGATATACAGATTACCTTTATTAGTGATGTACGGCTGAATTGCGTTTACAACTTCCGGTGGTATATTCTCTTTATCATAATTACGTAACTCTGACAGAAATCCATCAATAGACCCCATTATCACTCTGCAAGCCTTCCAAGTTCTATCTTTCGGAATCCTTTCTCTTGGTGAAAATAAAACGAGCACGGCCTGGGCGACCATAAGCACGGCATCCGGCGGAGATCCGAAAGATTTCATTTCGGTCAAGTTATTCTGCAATATAGAAATTATTTGTTCCACTCTAACTAAAATTTTATATTTTAGAGTAAAAAAGAAATATCTACAAGACACTTTTCTGATTTTGGCATTATAGCTTCAAAATTTATTTATTTATTTTAAGTTATTGCTTTTACCTGGAAATTTGTATTATGTAATTTGGTCTGTTAATATTTATTTATCTATAATTGCAATGTAAATTCATTAACCTTGTTTAAAGTATCGAGCGCAGCTTCGGCCTGCCTCACCGCTGGCTCCGCTTGGGCCACGTCTTCATCGCAACGTATTTGTTTTTTTGATACCATCTCCTTGATTTCGTGCACTTTTGCCTCTTCCTCGGTCACTAAAATTTCATTGTGTTATTTTAGCATTGTTGTTTTTATTCTCCAATATCTTACCGATAGCTTTTTCTGCCTCCGTTTTTACATTTTCCGCACGTACTTCGAGCAATATTTTATCAAGTATCTTATTCTTTTCCTTCAACTCAATCTCTTGAGCCGTCAAAATGATCTTTAATTTGTCAGCCTACCTCACAAAAAATAGTTTAGTGGATGGAACATATGAAATCTTTGTAGTATAACACGGCAAGCATGTTTGTTAATTTTCTGTTATACTGCATATATTCGATTATTCCTATATAATATGTATAATAAATAAGTTAAATCTAACGAGAGATAAACCAGAAACTACCTCAATCGCGCAGGATTCGAGTTTCACCAATCCATCGGTGAGACGCGTGATCATTGCTTCCAGATCATGTGTTTTTTCTGTTAACAACTTGGAATATAAGAAAATCTGCTCAAGGAATGACTTGGGTGTCGTATAATTGTATCTTCTTTCATTTTGCAAATATATTGCGGATATATCGTTAACGCTCGTATGAACGAAAGACATGAACAGCGACACGGAAGTTCGATATTCGATCGGTAATTCTTTTAACTCCTAGAGTTAAAAGTAAAGTTAGAGCAGATTAAAGCTGTCTACAGAAAAATAGTGTAAAATAATATATTTCACTTTAGCACATTATGGGAAAAGTGTAATGAATTATACAATTATTCTGAACTTGTTCAACATTGCTTTCAAAATTTTAATAATTTTGTAATTATTAATTGAGTGAAAAAAACCTTTAAAAACGTTGTCGACACGGATTCTAACGCTTTCTGCGGCCAGTCTTGAAACCAGTCGATCGCAGCACAATTTACTATTGCAGGAAATTTCCTGGCCCTTTTCCGAAGGGTTGCTCCTACCGGTGAAAAGCACAGAACACACTTCAATTGTCTTCGTACGCGGTTGATAAAAAATTTCCAACAATTCTCTCTAGTGTCAATTAATCCAGTTTGCTTAACCTACATGACGAGTCACCGAACGAATAAACATGATCCGTCTCTCAAATATTTCAGAAATTGAGCATTTTCGGATTTTAATGTGAAAAAAAATGTATATATAAAATAGGATAAAACAAAATAGTAAAATTTCTTTTGTGTAACTATTACTTTACACAAGTAATACTTAAAATAATCCGATATTCCACTTTCGTATCTTATTAGAATATAGAGATTATTTTAATAATACTGGAAGAGTGATACGTGTATTTTACCTCATTGCGTACGGCGTTGATGATATTGTCCACTTCGTCATCGGCAAACAGTTCCATGATTTCCCCCGTCGCTAACATATCATTCACCACAATCAAGAATTTTTCTTCCGCAATTTGAGAATCACTCAATAAAAAAGTAGTACCGATTCCCTTCACCCCGGCCTTCAGATACAACATGGCTAAGTCAGCTTTCAGTTCGTTTAAGGAGTAATCTTTACGTAATTGTATTTGAAACACCTATTGTACACATTAAAATTAATATACGAGTAAACATAACAAACTTTTTTTAGATTTTTAATGTGTAGATTCATTGGAAATTGTTTTAATAATTTGTACAGGAAATAATTGATTTTTTTATTGTTTTATTTATTATTTATCAATTAAAATCACAACCATCAGTCTGCGATATCTATCCTGTCAAGTATCTTTTTGATTAATTTGGAAAGTTCGTTAAAATTTAAACATTATGCTTACAATGCCTGCTGAAAACAGCTTTATTTACCTCCAATAAGGAAACGAAAGAAGCCAAACGCGATAAAGATTGTTTGCCACTACCACCTACACCTACTAGAAGCGCATTGCCTCTCGGTGCCTCCAAAATTCTGTTGATGCGACACACATGATATATAGCATCTTCGAATAATACTAGATTCATCGCTGATACCTATATTTGATCAATAATTGATTGTAGAGATATGAATTAGAGATATAAACATAATATAAATGTGGGAATTATAAATGGTTGAATCAGAAATCATTTTTCAATTAGCAGTATGTATATATATATATGGTATTTCATCATGTACATATAAATAATGATAGTATTATTACTTGACCCAGAATTGCGATATAATTATTTAAAAAGAAATTAAAAAGATATACATTTTAAACTAAGTACATTATACGAGATGATAATATATGATCGAGATAATACCAGTTCATTATAATTGAGCAAAGCTTCGTCGAGTAATTTTACAAACTGCGTCCAATTTTTGACAGGCGCGTATTTGGGTTCGCCGATTCCTTCTACGAAATGGCAGTATATCAACGGCTGCTCCAAACTAATTTCATTTTTGTCCAACTCCTGAGAGATCGTTAATCAATGAAATAACTGATGAGTATAAATATACATAAACATAGATATATATGTATAAGTACATCATTGCAAGTAAACCAGTGCAGAATAAAATTAATTAGAATTACAAATTTTGTTCTATTTGTGATTATGACTTTCATTAATCTCTTCTTGTTAAACGTACGGGTATATTTTTGCGGAGCGCTTTGAGCAGTAGTTGATCGAATACTTTCTGGTCTTCGAAGTTTACCAATTTGTCACGATACACTCGCATCGCTTCATGAGCATAAAGCCTGATTATGTGACTCGGAAGTGGTAAAACGTCGCCACGGGCAAAGAGCATTCCCTGTGCGTAACATTGAAGCAGGATTATCGCCATTATTATGCGGAAAATCATGTTGTCGTTAATATTGATCGATATTCTTCGCGACTCTAACCTGGAATATATTGGTTAAATCGCGTAAATTGAAAACATAATGAAACTTGATGACCGTCGGTAGAAAAGTCGTGGCGGTTTTATCATGAAGATATAACGCGGCTTCTATCAAAGGATCTATGAATGTTTGCACCGCTTGATCAAACTTTTGCTGTGGATCAATCACATGTTGCTTAAGGATCTGACTGTATATCATTATGAGCGCCTCTTTTTGCGGAAAACTGAGAATAAGCAAAATATCAAAGATTAATACAAAATATGAAAGGTTAATACAATGATAAAAATATTCGCTTGTATGTTTTATGTATATGTATATTACTGAATAAAAAAATTATAATTTACCTAACTGCGAACACGGCAAAGTGTCTTTGTAAGCGTGGATCTATGACGAAACTGCCTGCAGTAGGATTCATGCAAGATACATACTGCGTATTATGAATCTCCTTCAAAGTTAATTTTGTTCTATCGTACCTACATTGTATGTTTATCGCACTTTTTATTTTTTTGTCATTATTTTTATGTATTTTACGTTAGTGACGAGGAATTAAAATTGTGACAAATTGATAATTCAGATTTTGTAGAATATTTAATGATCATAATGAATTATTTTATGCTGAGATAAACGCTTAAATTAGTACTAACAGAACTAAACAGAAATTAATTTGTCACGCTCTATACATCTCACCCTACAGATCGAAATTATTACCAGTGATTATAATCCATATGTTGTCTAAGCAAAGTATGAGGTTGTACAGTTCCATAAGTGTCCACTTCCGGCATATTCATGTCGTCTATGAAATACACCAAAAGTTTTGTTCCCGGTGGACTGTAATTACGTCCCGCTTTCTTCTCCAAATGTTTCTCAAGTACTTTTTGCAACATATCTTTTTAACGAAAATGAAACCAATGTAGTTTGTCGTTAAAATAAAGATTATGTCAATTATAACGTACAATTGACAATCATTTGCGAAGAACTGACTGATTTATCAGAAATTAAGTTTTTTCGTTTCTAAATATTCATATATTAATATTTCATAAGCAATTGACACTTTTAAGATTAATTTAAAAAATTTTAATTTTGAAAGTATTAATTTGTCTAATTTTCTGTAGGCGTAACAATAATTTTTTTTCAAAATAAAATAATTCTCAATAATTCTATAATAAGTTATTATTTCAAAAACGTATAGAAAATTTGTAAAATATTATTATAATTGCAAATCTTTATAGTTTTAGAAACTTGAATTGTCTCTCTTATTTACCTGATGTAGTATAGAAATTAAAGGGAACATTTGCAATGTTATAATTATCTGGCAAAGCTGCCAATTTTTCGGCTACAATGACACTTTTTCCGGAACCTGCTCCACCAATTAACATGATCGGAACGCGCTTCTTTATCAATAAATCCATGAAAAAACGGAAGCGTATTGTTTCTCCAGTTGGTACCAAAACGGACTGTATTAAAAGTTAAATATCTTATATATCTAATATATGTACAACATCTTATTTTTATTCTTACTCGTTGAACATTGTTGTGATTTGGCATATTACGTTCTTATTTTCAAATAAATTAATAAAATTTGGAGACAACCTGAAGTGGAATATCTGCATCCAATTCAAACGAGACGACTTTTTCTGTCCAAGGTATTAATTTTTTCGTTTCTGGTTCTATAAAGTAATTAAATACAGTTCCACTTGATGGAAACTTGATAGTTTTAAATTCATTTTGCCACCATTTGCTAAATTCATTCCGCCAATCAATCAACTGATCTTGAAACATTGCTGAACCAAACGCCCAAATGCAGGCGAACGCAAAATATAATTCATACCTAAAGTGTAAACGTAAAATGTTGTATCTTTTATCATTAGTTATTATAAAAGGGATTGCGGAAACTATTAGAAAATTTTATTTATTGATGTCGTATTACCATTCCTTTGGGCAGTCCAGTGGTACGTTTTCTTTAGTTAGAAAGCAATCGAGTAAGTGACAAAGCATTTGTAAGTGACATATTTCTGGTAAAGGAGTGATCTTCTTGAATTTTGATTTTGTTACTTCCAGCAGGGTTGGAATGTATTTCTCGAAGAGAATCGACAAGTTAGCTCGTTCCGAAGGATCTCTCATTTCTATCCAACTTGTTATAAATCTAGGCAAATTTCTCAATTGAAACTCGGAAAACAATTGATATTTATTAAACAACAAAATGAGAAATCGCGTGACAACAATTTTTTCAAAACTTAATTGTAGTCATGTTTATATTTTTATTTCAAAATATTCTTTATCATATT
>NW_012130077.1:5400277-5403054 GCF_000143395.1 Atta cephalotes
TATATATATACAATATATATAGAAATATACTACATTATGACATAGTAAGTATATTTATTGCTTACGGGCTCCAACCTAAATCTTGTGGATTGATATATAAAATTCCTGCTCTAGACACTGTTGCAGGCGTAGCTGTCCTGAAATGAAAATACGAATATTGAAAAAGCTAACAACGCTATTTTTATAAATGAAATTTTTTTTGCCATAAAGTCCACATTTTATGTAAATATTTATTCATTAAAACAAAGCAAAATTAAATTTTATGTTTTAATCTTTTTTTAAGTTTAATCGATTTCAAACCTTTTCTTTAAATAAATTTTCTTTGTATAGTCAGGTGATAAATATCAGATAATTAGATATTGATAACAAATTTTAATTATTGTAAACTATTCTGAAATTGTTATTAAGATTTTATCTGAATAATAAAAAAATATTTTTTATGGATTCAAAAGTTTTACATTCTAGTACTTAGAAATAAAAAATTATAAAAGATAGTTGACTGATTGCTAAACAATCACCTTAAATTTGAGATTTCGAAGAGAAGACGCATGTGTTTGGTTAATGCGATTCTTTCATTACTCGCTAATGTTAGAACCTTGTTATCGTCCATCACGGTATTCAGGGATTCGATCCACATCGGGTCGATGTCACCGTCGAATATGATCCACTTTGGATCATCGCCGGCCATGTTGGCTTGCTCCCTCATTATCATGGAGAACAACCTGCAAAAGTAGCAATAAGAATAGAAAGTCGTGGCGAACCTATTATGGAGCGTGGGCTAATGTGGCGCGTAGCGCGTTTGATCGCGCGCTGAAAATTGACGGGTGTGCTATCTTCCAACCCGTCTTTCCATTCCCTCGTTGCCGGATTAATGACACCAAATAACTCGTCGTTGGTCACCGCCTTTGGGTTCAAATCGTTGTAGTGCGGTTTGCGCTTTTGCTTTGAGTACGTTCGATTAAGCGTTTTCCAGACTTCGGTCTTACCAGTCCCGGCAAGGCCAACGATAAAGACTGAATGTCGAACGTGAAACAACTCTTCCAATTGTACCACCTGAAGCGAATCGATGATGAAACTCTCTTTCTCTCTCTCTTTCTTTCTCTTTTTTCTCGTTTTGCTTGCCAATTAACCATTCAAGGTGAACATTACGTGTACAATATACCTTGAGAATAAACCCGTTGTCTGGTTGCAACTTTAAGTCAAGAGCCGCAGCTTTAATTATTATTTCGAAATCTAAATCTCTCTTTCGCGGTACATCCAATGCGGGGAATAAATCTCCTGAATAATAAAACAAAAAATTACATCAACATATCTAAGAAAATTGTAAATATATAATTTGTTTTAAAATTTATTATACTACTTTTTTGTATAAATAAATTTCTCGTTTATCTGCCGATAACTTGTTTGTTGTCTGCTCAACCAATTTTATTATAAGAAAAATCTGGAAAACAAGCCTTCTCCTTTCTTTACTTTTAACGATTATAACTTTTTAAGTCTTTTTTTTTTTAAAGATTAAACATGAAGAGAAATATATTTTAATAAGTTTTCGTTGTTCACATGATAACGAAAACTAACGAAATTGACTATGCCAGTATAAAATATAATGTACTAATAAACTTTTTTTTCCGTATGATTTTTTTAATTTATTTCCTCTATAGCCAATTTTAGTAACATTAATCTGTCTCTTACCTATTAATCCCATGAACACGGGCACATCGTCAGTCACGATTTTTGGCACATTAAAATCCCTTAGCGCTCTCATTAGCACTTGGTCCTCCGGCCTTCGCCTATCATCACGTTTCAGCTTTCCAGCGACGACTAAAACGGACTTGATGGCTCTCAAACCCCAGTCGTAGTGATCTTGCTTGGATAAAAGCTCTCGACATAACATGTATAGGGTAATAAACTTCCTCGCCAGTATTCTCGCTTCTTGGAAGCCCTCGGCCACTAACATAATCTCACAAATTAGTTCAAAATCGGGCACCACCATAGCACAGGGCCTGTTGATTTATTCCGGATTAGTTACGCAATATTAACTCTCGATAATCTCTCTCGTATGATCCATTTACCGAAATAATGTTTTCAAGTTTTCGGGTAATTCTGTTCTACCAGCATAACCAGGATTCATCGTTATGAATATGCCAACTGTATCCACGATATTAAGTTCTACTCCAAAGAATAAGAACTTCTTTTTCCGGCTTTTGATTCCGTCTAGAACACATTTCACTTGCACAGCCACGACCGACAATACCTCGACAGAAATCCTATTGAATTCGTCGAAGCAACCCCACGCTCCAGTTTGTGCTAATCCTTTGTATATGTTACCGCATGACTACAGATATTCAAATGTAAAACAACAAATTTATGAATTTTATCTTGTACTTTAAAATATAACAGATACTAATTATCCAAAATATAACAGATACTAATTATGTTATACGAACAAAAATATATTGAACAAAAATATTATAATGTTTTGGCACTTTTCTTTCATGTGCGTAATATATTAAACACATTCAAAAGGTTACAGACATATTAACAATGTGACAAGATGACTAAAAAATTACGAAATAATACATTTTTTTTTCTCATATATTTCACTAAATGTGTAACACTAAATGTGAAAATTATAATATTAGGACGAAGAAAATACAATTATAGTGGAAAAATTATACATCATTTTGTACGATGTAATTACAAAAAAAATAAATAAATTTTTTTACTTTACAAAAATATGCGACAAGATAATATCTTTTGAAATTAAATGTTTCACGTAC
>NW_012130077.1:5405383-5417722 GCF_000143395.1 Atta cephalotes
GAGAGAGAGAGAGAGAAGTAAGAAATGTACTTTATAATCCATTTGTTCGGAACAGTTGAAGACATAAACCATTTGTCCAAGAGCTCTACCGAGGTCCTTGGTCGTCTCGGTTTTCCCCGTCCCTGCAGGCCCAGCCGGTGCTCCGCCCATTATCAGATGCAACGATTGCGTCAACGTAATGTAGCATCTGTCCGTCAACGGCGTAATTACCAACCGTGGCACGTTACCCAGGTACTCGTAAGCGTATATGAAACATGCGTCGCAAATGTTGGCGAAGCAATCTCCTGATTTGTCGTCCCACCTACGAGGCGAAACAATCTCTTTCAATTCTCTTTTTTCCTGCACCTGCGCGAGAAAATTAGTGTCTATGGTATCGGGACAGGAATGAAATACCGGGATGGAAATTCAATACAGTATTACATTGTATTATGATAATCTATATTTTCAAAACCGATTTATCGATACATATTATATTATATTATATAATACATATTATATTATATAATGTCGGTGCCTCTATATTTATAAGTGTTATTTGTATGTTTTTTTTGCTAATTAGAGAAAGAATTCTTATAAATCATTACTTTCTTATTAATATATTTGAATGATTCGAATTAGAATTCAATCATTAATATGAATTATTCATATGAATCATTAATATGAATCATATTTTCAGTGAGCAAATAATTTCTTTTGAAAGTTCAGCGATATGTTGCATGCGAATGTTTTTTTAAATAATAAAGAAAATCAGTTACTTTTGTATAATCTCTGATGTAATCACCTGTGTTTTAATTGCGATTGCCATATAAAATTATAAGAGTTCTCTGCTTTAATAGATATTAATTTTCCGACAACGTCACGCGCATGCACATCGATGGTACAGATAGTCATGATCTTCTGGCGGTCGTTCTCTTTTAACTCGCCGCGCAAGATTGTGATCAAATTGTTTAGTTGGCTGATCTGTTTTTTCTGATAATCCTTAAGCGCGTTCTCGAATCCCTCTTCGAGTCTCGCGAATGCCATATTTACTTCACTGGTCCACCAGATTTGCGTGCCGCATAGAGTTGGCTGTGCTTCGTAATCTAGAATCCAAAATTCGCGAGGCTTCTCCTCGTACGTTGTGACAGCCTGACTGAAACGATGTCTGACGCTTTTTCTCATCGCCTCTGTGACGCGATTTAACCAAATTTCAACCTGTGTGTAAATGAGGCAGAAGTGACCGAAATAGCGGATAGCCGTGATGTATAAATAATATGAAAAAATATAAAACATCAAACATACGTTTATTATTATTATTATTTAAACATACTGGTATATAAGTTATGATCAATATAGTTTTATATGTATTGTTCCATCTTAAGTTTTGTCTTTTGGAGTAGATTAACTTTATACCTTTCCTGTGCAGTCACATGTTCCATACAGAGCCATTTCCTCTCCGTCCTTTGCTATCATCCTATTAGCGTGTTTCGTCGGTTTTCCTTCTTCAATTTTCCACTGGAGCTTTGCCAACGAATCATATAATTTGGACAAATGCTTGCATACTAATTCGGGATTGTTTCCTGTTGCAATAAAATATATGT
This sequence comes from Atta cephalotes, assembly GCF_000143395.1. Classification (NCBI taxonomy): domain Eukaryota; kingdom Metazoa; phylum Arthropoda; class Insecta; order Hymenoptera; family Formicidae; genus Atta; species Atta cephalotes. Next base: position 5,406,964 of record NW_012130077.1, read on the forward strand.
AGTTTTTCCTAAAATTTCTTATCATGAGAGAGAGAGAGAGAGAGAGAGAGAGAGTTTTACCATTGCTTAATATGTCTAATAGATCTGCAGATGAGATGAAATAAAAACGTGGGTAAGCTAGTCTTTTTGTCTCTAGGTAATCAGACAGAGCTTTCTCGCAAATATTTAATTGTATCTCCAATTGCTCGAGCCGATCCAAAAGCTTCGGTTTATTCGTTGATTTTATTATATTTAGATTGCTCACCATTTCTTTCAATAAATCCTTGATAGAAAATGTCCAATTAATGTAATCATAAAATGTAATAATATAAATTATTAAAATTATAATTACTTTAAAATCCTTGTCTATCTTCTCGAAACGTTTCGTTTCTTCCGGCAATTGACTTCTTATGTCTTCTGATCCAATGAAAATGCTCTCGAGGTGCATCCAAGCTCGTTGGACTCGAAACCAGGCATTGATCGTGGCATCGGCATTGTTAAGCTTTTGTTGCCAATTTGTCACTTCATCGAAGAAATAGGCAATATATTTTGACTCCAACATGTTTTGCAATTGTACCTACGATAATAATCTTTTCTGTCTTTAGTTGAATTAGAAATCCAGATAAGGCACATACTTGATTTTCTTCCAACATCTCAATTGCTTCTTCGCTTATATTTAAGACGCTAAGTTTAGTGCGTTCATGTGTCTCTTTACCAAACTCAAGAGTATCCCATGTGTTGTGCAACTCTTTTAAGATTTTCTCCATGCTCATTTCTTTAACTGCCTTATCTACCATATCCTTAACTTCCTTTTCAAATTTGTGAAGCTCTAATTTCAATAAATCTTCTAAAGTAGTTTTATCATCCATAGTAAATTTCACCTGTAGGATGATTTTAATTAGAATTGCTAATGTTTAAATCAATTGGAATAAATTAGTTTGAAATAGAAATTATTTTTTATTATTGTATAGATCTTTAGTTCACTACTAATAAAATTAAATCCCTAACAAAACACACACACACACACACACACACACACACACATTTATAATATCATATATTATGTACATATCATTTTTTAATGTTTGATGAATTTATGAAATAAATATTTTGAGGTATTGTTTTTAGGTAAATAGTATTATTTACGCACCCGAGTTTTAATCATAAGTTCTTGCCAATGTCTATCCTTGATGGCAGGATTTTGTAATTCTAAAACTGCTCGTAATGATGTTATCATATTTTTCAGTTGTGCTTCTATATGAGCATATAAATCCCAAGTTCGTGTCTCTTTATCTAATTCTAAATTAATATAAAGCACATTGGATTTTTAATTTAACATGTATTTTGTATTAACATATGTATATATCAATATATATATATATATATACAATATTTTTGTAATATATTTGATAAATCTCAAAATATGTGTATTTAAATATTGAAAAGATATATGACATTTCAATTTTATGAATTTCTAAAAACTTGATATTATTGAATGCATCAATTATTAATATTTAATGCAAAACTTACGTCTCAACTCTCGAATAAATTTTTTACACTCTTGTTCCATTCCTTCAACATCTATTTTTTTCCAAAATGTTGTCTTCCATTCGTCTAGATTCGACGTAATAATATTAACATAATCCCAAAGATTCTTCAGAAGCTTTAAGTCTCTTCTAGCAAACTTGATTTGTTTAAATTCTGCCATCTGTTGTTCAAATATATTCGTTTGATCATGTAATGTTTTTAATTCCTCTTCGAATCGTAGAATTTCTTCATTTATCTTGTCCAATTTCTCATACACATTCGTACAGTCGAAACTATTGATTGGTTGTAATTGATTATTGAAACATAAATTGTATTCAAATAGTTAAGTAATTGAAAATCTGTAGGTAAACTTAAACATGTTCTTAAAGAAGATAGCTCTTCGTACATCATTTTTAATGACTTTATTTTTTTTTATTCAAATAAATGTTGCGATTGCTTTACTTGAACACGATGTTCTCGCGAAAACGCGCTAGACACTGCTGTTGTCTAAAATCATAATAATTGAGACGTTTCTTCAATAAGTCAATTTGATATGCCATCAAAGGATTCACAAGCTGTTTCACTTGCGCTGCCCATTTTTTGACCGTTGCCCATTGCTCCGGTAATTCTGTCAACCAGTTATAAGTTTCTTCACTGAATTTCACTTGGTATTGTTTAAGAAGATCTATAGTCGCCTGTAATCGAATAAACTAATTGTTACTAGATGTTTCATTTTATATAAATTGTTACGAGTAAGATGGTCATTAAAAATTAAACAGAATTACACTACTTTCTATTATTTATATTTTCTATTTTTATTACCTTGATAGGTTCCCACATATCGTCAATTTGGTATTGTCGATCTCGTACCTCCTTTAAATAATATATAGTGTTCAACAAGTCCTCATAATCATCTGGTGCGATTGGCTGAGTAAATTTCTTTAAAGCTTTTGTCAAGAATTCGCTAAGATTTCTGAGTCTGTAACATACAGTGTAATGAAAATTGAATATATTAATATATATGTAATATTAATTAATTGATAAGATTTAAAAAGAAATATAAGGCACCTATGATTACATAGATATGTACATTATAATGAATACGTACTCGTTGTTGACATGATCAGTCAGATGTGTCTTGAATAAATTAGTCCACTTGCAGATTGTGTTCAGTAAAGCTTGTTTGAAGGCTCTTACATCTAGCTGCAGCCAACGTAAGAAAACTTTTTCATTCTCAAACTCGTCACATTTTTTATAAAGTTCTATAAAGTAATCAATTTCTCTTTTGAAATCAGCCAATCCTGGCTTTCTCTCTTTTAAATGTTCCGATAAATTCTCTTGCATTACTATATTTTTTTCTTCGTCCGTGAGTGCGCGACCAAAACGTAAAAACAAGTTTAAATATTGTTGTCTATCGTCAAGCCATAACCAGGAAAATGGTTCAAAAATCTGCAATACAAGAAATATTGGGTATTTTTTTTTCGTGGAGCAAAATAAAATAAATAAGTCATGAATTATGTAGATATCAGTTATTTCTCTTAAATAAATGAAGTTTACATTGTTAAAAAAGTGATTGCTCTCTTATTCTGAAGTTTGCTATCAGAATCCTTATTTTTCTATGATTATTATTTTTCTTGATTTGGAAAAGTGAAAGTTCTATTGCATCACATTCACGTTATTAAGTTATTGCTTTCATAGATATATGAAAAAAAACAAACAAAATATATTTATACATGATTAAGATTAAAAATAAGAAGACCATATAATTGCTTGAAGATCTTACAATGATATATTCCTGTGCTTGCACCAAACCTAACTTGATTCGATTACACGTTTCTTCGAGCATGAAAATGATATTTTCTTCTTCTGCTAAATCAGTCTTAAAATATTATATAGCGATTAATAATGGAAGAATTATAATATCATATGTGTGTGCGTATGTACGTACATATGTGTGAACAATTATGAAAAAAAGATAAAACTTTAAGTACTGGAATCCATAAATTAGCTGAAGAATTAGCTGTTTTTGTTATATATATTCTCATTCTTACAGCGTAGTTCACTAATTCCTTCTTAAATTTTTCACTAAACAAAATCTTTCACTAAATTCCTTATTAATTAATCGTTTTGACACAAACAATTAAGAAAAGATTATTTTACTTTTAACAAAGTATGATGTATATACAAATGCAATAAATGCGCCTATTATTGATCACCCTATATACAACGACGTACTCCATAATGCTCCCGTTCCGTTGCAATGTTAGGATCTACGCGTGGTATTAAAGTTCCCATTCTCATAATGTCAAGCAGCAAACCCTCGTAAAATATATAGAAACTCTCAGGATCATCCAGATCTACCCCAGGACGAAAGACAATATGGGGTATCTCGAGCGACAGGTGAATCTCGAAAAGAGGTGAAACGTTACTTTCCGGATCGGTTTCATCGAGCAGATAGCATATGCTACGGTGCAGATACCGCGTGAAAAACAATTTCATTATTAATTAATAATATTTAGGAAGATTTTTAAGAGCATGCTAATCTTTAACTTTTAGTCTTTATACGTTACTTTAATCGATTAGCAGAAAATAATATGAACTTTAATAATGTTTGATGAAACTCAATACTACCTAGTAGAAGCAGCTTGGATTAAGGCTTTCGATATCAAATTGTCGACATAAACGAGATAAGGCTTCCATTTGGGCATATTCTGAGCGATTTCCTCGTTTGTTAGTGTTATTTCAGCTACTGCCTTCATTCGTTCCTCTTTGCCGACTTTTTGTTCCACAGCATCGCGCACAATTATTCTTTCTTTCTCTTCATCCATTCTGATTATAATGATAAAAGCGTATTTTACAATAAATTAAAAAAAACTCTAATTTGATGCATACCTCAATCCGCTCGGTAAAGTCCGCAATTCCTCTACATCTGTTCTTTCTTCGAATTCTCCAAATTCTTCAAGTTCTTCAAATTCTTGTTTTTTCGCATCTATTTGCATGTCTGTGACTAATATATTATAATTTGATATTTCGATCAAATTAATTTAAAATCTAAAAAGTTGTCTTATAAATTCGTTATGTAAAAAAAATTAAAAGAAGCCTTTGAAGAAAAGAAGTGAATAAAAGTTACTCAATTCAATTTCATCTTTCTCGTACACTGAATCGGGCAGTAAATTGAAGAAAAGTTTATAATTTTCATCCAAGATTCGATTTAGTTCGGTACTGGCTTGCTTGATCTGGTCATATCTCTTTTGGAAATTCTCGTTACGTTCACCCACAGCGAGCAAATTCTCATCTTTAAAATCCTTGCGCTCTAATATCGGCGACATCGCCCATGTATAAATCATTCGCAACAACGTGTTGATGTTTTCTTGAGCATAAAAGATCCGCAAATGTAACTTTCGTATTAGATCCAGCAAATTACTTATGTACTCTGGTACTTCTGTGAAACAAATCCTCGATGACATTTTATGTTGTTACTGTGAAAATTGTTATAGAGTTGATTTTGTCTAATCATTTGATTCTCTCCTCCTTTGTCTTGCTTTATAGATTATCTTTTTGATGAAGCAAGACAAAAAATTATTTGAAGATGTTACAACCATGATTCCAAGTTATAAAGATTTAAAAAATTTATTTAGGTGTGTTGTTACTTTTAGTTTATTATTTGTATGAATAACATCTAAATGTTTGTATACATAATATATAAATTGTCACGATTAAAAATTTCACCTGGGGAATTCCAATTATAATTTTTCTGGCCAGTGTCAATTAATTTGTCCACGTTTTCAATTTCGTGCTCCAATAATTCAAACTCCACAGGCAAACTGTAATTTCTTATCCAATTGTACCTATCATTTGAACAATGTATATAAATAGAATTATTTCTCATCAGTTAATAATATGTTTACTTACCATTGTATGAGTAAATTGAGATTGTAGGTACTCTCAAAAAAATATTGCGATCTATAATATAATTGGATCGCTTCCTCGGGTAAGTCTGTCCTCTTCATAGTGATCATATAGCGAATTTCTCGCAGTAGAGCAGTTAGTTCCGGATCAAAGTTTAAATCGAGTAGCTTATTCTCGTGTACTGTTAATAAGCTTTTCGATAAATGAAAGTCGCTTGTATCGACTATCTTGTTGGCCCAATTCGTGAATATTTTGTGCTCCATCGCGTCCATGAGTGACTTATGAAAATACGATATACTTTTATTAACACAATTTGAGTATTGAGTCGAATACATTTGATAGATAGATTAGATAGATTAGATTTATTTTACAATCAGATGATTACTTTTTGTACGGACGCGTTATATCATAAATAAGTAGCTAACAATAATCATAAGCAGAGTGACAAGCGATATTTGATGTGTTATATTTTATAAAAATTTAATTAAATATTACGATAACTATTATGATACATTATATAAAGTGAATATAAGCAAATAAAGACATTGAAAAATCCGATATTCATAATAGATTCTTACATTTACTATCTAAGAACATACCTAGTCTAGGTCAAATGATGATTAAGTTCACCGTTTTTTTTTTCTAGGATTTTGTGAGATATTACCTGCATTTGATCGTATTTTGGTTTAGTTTCACGTGCTTTTCTAAGATTTATCAAAGGATGATCGATTAATTTCATACATTGCATCGGATAGTCTATTCGTTGTCGCAACTGCGTCAATATACATAATGCACCAGCGACATGCGGGAAATACTGATCGGTTTCAATCCATTCGTCCTCCTTGTAATTTTCGAAGATGCTATCAAATATGACCTGGAAAAATTAAACGGAGTCTGTATCCATTATCTATCTTTACAACTTATATTATGCTTATTAAGTATTAATATTGTGCAGAGCACTTTAATGTCATCAAAATGGTCATGAATTCTTTGAAGCAATCTTTCGTAATTGTGCCATAATTGTGCCATAATGATTGGCCTGTTGGCCATCGAGCCTAGAATCCATATTATCTTAAACATGATTTCAGTATTATGACATTCAGAAAATGCTTGATCGAATATATTTGCTAGCTGTCTGTCAAACTCTTCCACCTACGGTAAAAGAATCAATAATTTTTTACATTACCGTGGTAATTTTATTATACTTTATGTTAGAAATAATAATAATGTATATATCTATTATAATGCACGATTATTGTGCTTACTTTTGCTAAAAAAGAAATAACATGATCTGTGAATTGTATCTCTTCTGGCATCAAAATATCGTATTCTAATTCGGCAAATTCATTGTAGAGTTTAACAAATTTTTCATGAATGTCATATATTTTAGAACATAACGTTTTCTTTCTTAAACTCGCTAATTCCATCTTTTCTAGTTTAAAATATTCTTGAGCTGTTTTAAATAACATCTGGCAAATAATACATAATAAATGATTATTTATAGAATTATTTAAATGATTTTATGTTAGAAATAATAATCAGATTGTTAATTAATGCGCGAATCCAATTACGGAAAGCTTAATACTTATTTTAAAAATAAATTACGGACTTTGATTTCTTCCAAACGTTTTTGAAAATTTATTATTCTTCCAAGCACCAATTCATCATCAAAATTCCATGGAATTAATTCGGTCGAATATTTAAAGTAATTATCCAATTTACTTCGAAATATTTCATACATTTCTGTATAATAAGTTAAAATGTTTATCACATGCATTAAACGTTTTAGACTATCGTCAATATCACCAGTGAATAAAGTACTCTGATCCAAGTATTTGGTAGCCTGCGAAGTTTTTAGTTAGTGATATAACAGACATTTTTGCGTTTTGTTAGAAGAGAAATAGATATGTTTTCTCATTAATACTCAACATCGTATTTAAAAGCGCAGAACATTTGGACATTAATGACTTGAAAAATATTAAGGAGACTTAATTTAAAATTTAAAAAAAATCACATTACAACAAAAAATTTCATCTTCTTTGTTTCAAAATGAAGATGATTAAGATATTTATTAACGCACATATTTTCTTGAAAAATATAAATTATTTTTTATTTGTCATGCAGAGAACATTTTGACTTCTCGAGTATTTCGATATATAAATACTTATTTTTTTCTTACATACCTCGGTAATTAGCAGATTAGATATTTCGGATAATAGCGTAACTATTCGCGTTGGAATACAATAATATTTTGAATGTGACCATATCAGGCATATACAATGCAGCAGTGGTTTCAATTTCTGCTGTACATCTTTAAATTCGGTATTTTGTATATCTTCGAAGTGAGGTTCCAATGCTTTTAAGTAGGCGCATACATCGCGTGCTTCGATTACCGCTTAAGATAAAAATTCTTATGAATATTATACAATTTTGATGTTGAGCTTATTTGAAAATTAATGAATAAAATCTTATTCGGAATAACTCATTAGAATGAGTTATTACAGTTAAAAGAAAACAGAATGCCTAATCGATATAATTAATTAATACTCTTTGTAGTATATCTTTCTATTAACGCTAGCAAGATCTAACCACCGATAACGTCCTTCAACAGAGCCTTGAAACGCGGCGAATAGGGGCTCTTAGTTAATTCTAGAATAGATGCCATCTTTTTCACTCGTAGATCCTTCATTTGACTATGAATAGATTCGACGTTTACAAGTCGTTGACACCAGAAATCGATTTCTACAAGTGTATTATTGATGATTAACATTCTTTAATTCTTAATTCAATTTCTTTCAATTAAATTTGATTGGTAATTATTGATTCAGGAAAATAAAAAATATATTCTTACTATATATTCTTTTATGTGTTATGTGCATATAAAAATATATATAAATTATATTATATTTTAATAATTAACATATGTGAAAAAAAATTTGTACAATGTTTAGAACGTCAAAAAAATTTGTTTCTAATTTTGCTGTTTAAATACTGCAATACCCGCGCTTGGTAATAAATGTTTATCATTTCTTGGGCTTTCTTCGTTTAGCGTATCACCGATTTGCGAGCACCATTTGGTTACGATAATTTCTATATTGGCTTTTAAAGGAAGATCGACTTCGACACCTTCACTCTGCTGCGCTTTCCATTCCGCTTCAAATATCTGCTCGATACCCATTGGCATTGGTAATAAGGTTTGTCCTATCATCTTACCTTTGACCTGAAAGCATCTTTTGTCGATATTACGAATGACTAAACATATTTTTGCCTCATTTCGAAATTCAAATCACATCTCACAATATCATGAAATTTTTGAAAAATATTTTTTAGTGGAAAATTTATTAAGATAAAAGAAACGAAGAACATATTTATATTAAGATATTAATAAACCTGTTCCTATTTACCTGCTTAGCTATTTTATCTTGTGGGCTAAGAGTTAAAGCTATTCATACCTGGCATATCAAGTTGCGAAGATCGTAAACGTGTTTTTTCATGTCCTCACCGATAACACGAGGCCAACCCTTGTGATTCTTCGGATTCGACAATATCGGTACATAAGCCTAGGTAGAAACATTTACATAAAGCTCAGTTTTTTTTGTAATAGGCGCGAATAATACTTAATTTGAGTGTACAATCGTCACACCTACCTCTTCAACCAAGACGGATAGTTCTTCGATAGGTTTCGAAGCCATGTCTCCGGGTATAATGATGCTCCTGTAATTTTCTTTTGTGATCTCAACAGGATTCTTTTTTATAAAATACGTTGTCTTTATCTGACCTGTCGCTGGTATCTCGAGAAACGGCACTAACATACCGACTAAGTTTACTTGTATTATTAAAATCATTTCCGATGGTGTATCGAAGAATTTCATAATCGTCTCCTGATATTTTCGTAATATAAATAAGATATCTATTGAATAATTTATTTGTCTAAAAAAAATTTTATTTGGGATTGTTTTCACGCGGAAATAAAAAAATCCTTCAATTTTTTCGAATTTGAATGAAAAAGATCTTTAGACATTTTTCATACAATTTAAATATTGCATTTCTTTCATATGTATGATTAATAAACTAAATTATGTATATATACATATATATATATATAAGAAAGAGACAGATAATAAGAAAAACGATATATTTAAAATAAACACAGCATAAGACAACAGTGTGTTACATGAAAATTTAATTTAGTTCTCGTCGAATAAGGTTAAGATTTAGAAGAAAATATTACACCTTGTATTCCTCGTTTGTTATCATCTTTATCCATTTGTCGAGTTTAATTTTTCTTGAAAGCACCAAATATTTATAAAGGAACTCAATACGCTCATCATCTTCTTGCTTCTCTTCATCTTTTTTGTCAGCCATTTTTCCATTTACAAGAAAAGTTTGTTATCCTCAACGCTTTTCAACTCAACAGTTTGAACATTGCCAATTTGTTTTTACAGAGAAGTTACTTTCTAAAATAAAAGGGAAAGGAAAACAAGCTGAATATTCACGTTTATTGAAGCACGTATACATTCAGAATGATATATATTATTCAAAAGCATGAATTATATGTATAAAAGTATAAAATTTACAAAAGCACATTGTAAGATAGGAATTGAAAGAGTAAATGCTGCATAGACTGAGTACGCGAATAGCTCAGGGTGCGGTCTACAAATGGTGCTACAAATGCTTTGAAGTATTTAATTGACCAATCGGAAGAAAGAATTTTTATTAATTCATCAATAAAGAAAATGCTTCGAAACATTCGTAGCATCAAGCGGACCATAGCCTCAGACTAGATTATCGTAATGACCATACATAGTAACACCACAAGTCGCTTTAAAGTATTTAAATTGCGTCACGTTGTGCTGAGTAGTTGAGTCATTGAACACAGAGTCGAAACGAAAAGCGATCCATCTACCGTTTGTTGGTCATTTCTGGCCAGACTTGATTTTCAATCCATTCCAAGAAGGAATATACCGCTGTGTAAACTCCCGGTATAGATCCTCCGCAACTTTGCCCAAAAGCCGTGATTCCCACAATGCTGTGACTAGATCCAATGAACATCAATAAAGGGCCGCCACTATCTCCGTGACAAGCGTCCGACCTTCTTGTAACGTTAGTATCCAATACGCACAGCATATTATCGTCCAAACCACGGGGTAATTTGCCGAAATCGTTAAACTTTTTGGCGCATGATTCTTTGTCTACGAGACTAGAAATTGGAGTATAATTTAAATCTATATATAATTTTAATCTGTGTGTGTGTGTGTGTGTGTGTGTGTGTGTGTGTGTGTGTGTGTGTGTGTGTGTGTGTGTGTGTGTGTGTGTGTGTGTGTGTGTGTGTGTGTGTGTGTAG
>NW_012130077.1:5419674-5421596 GCF_000143395.1 Atta cephalotes
AGTTATTAACTTTTTAACTTTTTTTAACTTTTAACGTTTTAACTAGTTACTATCCAACTCTGCTATTTACTTATACACTTTTAGACGAAAATTGAAACATCTGTTCGCACGATTAAAATATTTTATGCGAATCTAGTCTTTCCCTCTTCTAGGTTTTTCTTTTTCTTTTCATATAAGATATAAAAGATCACTTTTGCCCGAATCGATCCGACGCAAATATTTGGATGGTCAGTGAATCACGACAACCTTGAACTTGGAGCTCGCTTACTTACCTCTACCGGTACTTTCTCCTGTATATTACTGACGCAGTGAGCAGCGGTCAGTACATATTGCGAGGAAATTAACGTGCCACCACAGTTGTACTTGATAGCTTCCGAATTGTCATCGTCCTTGTCTTCATTCTCGTATCCCAAGGCGACCATGTACGGGAATTCCCCGCGCTCGGTTTGAGTACCGCCGAATATATTGAACTGCACCTCAGCCGTGTCTCTCTTCTCTTTACTGTTGGTCTCGATCTCGTTCTCATATTCACGACATGCTAAAAATCCAGATGCGACGACGCGCGTTAAAAATCTTTTGGATTCTAAAGAACATAATCGATCGACTGGTTAACACGTAAACCGACTAGTCCTGATTTATGGATCCGCGTCGTAATTGTCACTGTAAAGTCAAGATTATTACGTCATCGTGCGCGTCTCCATCTCAAGGTCATTTGTTATTTAAACGTTTCCGAGATTCTCGGAAACGATGCAATTTGCACACATGCACGTGTTAACAACGTAAGTATATTAAAACAATGATGAAAGACGATAAACCTCAATAATTTCGTCGTGCTGACATTTGAATGGATGCAAATGTTTTGACATGAAACACATCTTAAAATTATAATACGTTATTGCTACGTAGGTATAAGTTACAAAATACATTAAGCATAGATATGTCGCATTTTTTGAAAGAAATAGGAAGGAAGAAAATAAGAGACTGTTGTCAAAAAATTATTGCTGCCTGAAAAACCTGTTTCTGAAAAAAAAGAATGTTTAATCAACAGCGTCGTATCTTTCAGATGCGGAATGTAATCATTCGTCGATCGATTTTCTCATCTTTCATCTCTTTGCTTAATTCTTTCGAACTAAAAAGATATCTCACGATTGAATAACATAGTAATTTGTAAATCCAGATAATAGATTTTACTTTGTGGGAACCTATCCTAAATGTAGAAATTGAGCGCGATACACGTTACGAAAAAATAAGAAATGAATTAATTTTGATGAAATTTAAAAAAAATAATTATAACGCGTAATTTTTTTCAATCAACACGAAGTTTACTGCATCTAAAAAATTATCGCATTCTTCAACTTTTGGATTAATATGAAACGCATATTTTAAAGAAACAAATAACAACATTTCGTGATATTATACCTATCTCTGCTGGTCGAAGTCCTATCTTATCTGTAATATTGAATTGACAACAAACGATTTCGATGAAATCCTCGAAACCGCAACGACCTTTCGAATCCGAGTTTCTTCTACCCTCCTTCACCTCTTGCAATCTGGATGGACATTCGTATATCTTTCTGCATACTCCCTTTTCGCCATTTTCTGTTCTGCAGTAACTGCCTTCTGTATCAAATAAAACGAGATTATTTCCATTTCAGATTATATTTTGTTGATATTATTTCAAAAGAATCGCAGGGGAAGCCCATAAAGGAAAAGATCAACTCGTTAAAACTAATCTTATGCACGCCCGCATTTTTACTCGAGACTGCATTTACATGAGACTGACAATCATTTTTTTCTCATGAGATTACACTTACATACTATTTTTTAATGATAGTTTATTTGCGCAACACAATGTGCATACAATCATACATCTTCAACAACTAGAAGGTTAAAAGAAAATATTACACTTCTCTCTCTCTCTC
>NW_012130077.1:5425147-5431629 GCF_000143395.1 Atta cephalotes
CTCTCTCTCTCTCTCTCTCTCTCTCTCTCTCTCTCTCTCTCTCTCTCTCTCTCTCTCTCTCTCTCTCTTATTATATAGAAATATTAATTTCTTTTTTATCACTTTTAACTTAAACTTTCATCGAAAATTATTTAACTTAAACAAGTTCATTCATATTTAAATTTTATATATTCCGGGAAAATTATAAAATTATATACTATCGCTTAAAAGTTTCAGAACGTTCTCCATTTAAATTTATTACATACTTCAACTAAAATTAGAAAAAGAGAACTTATTTCTTTTCAGATTTTAATTCGAGCTTAATTTCCTTTTAATAACAGAAAGCAGACTCTTGATATTCTATGATCGATAAATTTTTTTAAATACCTTAATTAAAGATTTATGTTTAATCTAGCACTTAATTTCTATGAGACTACGTGTATTGTTTTTATTTTCTCATTATAAATCACAATATTAAAATGTTTTGTCGATGTTTAGCGCAAAATTTGAAATTGATATTTTTTTTCAATCGATATACATGATATTCATTTACTTGAGAAAACAACTACAAATACTTACAATTTCCGTTTATAATTATTTTTCGGCAATTCACTTTTACTTTCATGACCAATTGTATTATAATTTTATATTTTATACATGAAAAATGAAATTGTTAGAGCAATAATACATAAGACGTATTGAAACTTTTGAACGGTTGTATATATTGGAAGGCTTTAAAGTATACACAAAAATTAATTGTTTTTTTCTATGAAATATATAAATTTTATCTTTAATAAAAAATATTTTTATCTTTCTAGATTGTGAACAAATTTCATCATACTTATATTTAATGAAAACGTCTTTCTTACATAAAGAAGCAATAGATCATTAATAACGTGGAAAATTACGGATATGCAACGACTTTTGTCGATTTTTCATTTAAATTAATCACGTATGTATATTGCGTCACTTTGCAATACCGGTAGTGATAAAAGTCTTACAGTATTTGATAGTCACGAAGAAAAAACAGCGAGGAAAAACTATAATTATAAAAATTTAATATCCAGGCATTAATAATTTCCCAACAATTGTAAACAAAGAAAATAGTTCGTAAATTGAGTTTCAGGAAAACGAACAAATATTAAAATTATATTTTTTTTATTAATATATCAATTTGAACTCTAATGTAAGATTTAATTATAAAAATATATAATGTTGATTTAGAAGCTTACTCTCTATTCTTTCGAAAAAAAATAACTTATAGAAACAGTTATCGAAATTAAAATCAAATTATGGATAATATCTCTAACATATAAATTTTAAAAAGCAAAGAAGAACTGTTAATAGGTACTGAACGTAAACACATTCAATTTCAATATTACGCATATTAATATTATTGGAAAGTAGGTATACGTCATAATGCTAGGAATGAATCATATTATTTTCATAATAGTGAATGAATTAATAATAATAAATAATAAATAAGCGTTTAAATGTGATAACGATTCACCTCGAACTCCATTCTGTGACGTTTATCTAGTCATAGCTTCGTAAGCAGATCAATATATTTTGCAAAGATCGCGTCAATTTAATTGACTTATTCATAGGTCTTTCTGTAATGCATTAAAAACGCAATTATCAAATTGATCTGTTAACCCTCGCATGAGTTGTTTTTATCGTATTTTACTTGTAACTACAACGATAGATAATAACATAATGATACAAGAAATTTTTATATATTATAATTTTTATATATTATATAGTTATCACGCGTACAAAAAAAATCTTAGATGCAGTTTCTTGGAGAACTATGAAAAAAAAAATGTTTCAAATAGAAATGTTTAAAATACTCTTATTAATTCATTCCTAGTCACTTAATATATTTAAAATATTTACATATTTTATACCGTAAAGTTCCTCTTCTATTGGTAAACCATGCGTAAAAAACTTGAATAATAGGACGATAAGAATTGAGAAAGACAAATTGTAGCCCATCTTCATCACACGATTGATTTATAACGTTGTATATTTGACTTGGCTAAAAAAAAGTTTACATATATGTGTATGTATTTATATTTTATTTTAAAGAAAAATTTAGTTATAATCTTTTAAATTTAGATTTAAAAATTTAATTATGTTTGTACATATATACGCGCGCGCGCGTGTGTGTGTGTGCGCGTGTGTGTGTGTGTGTGTGTGTGAATTACATTTTTAATGACATTCTGACTGACTTTTTTATACGATGTTATTAAAACGTAGATTTATAAAAATGTACAATTAAAAAATTTGTTAATTAATTTAGAAGATAAAAAGAAAAATAATTCGAAAATGTAACTATAAATACAAATTTAAAGTTTCAAATTTAATTACAAACTTTTATATATTTTTAACAATAATAATTAATAAATTCTTACGGAAGAAATTTTTTAACTTTAACTTTATCTTTGTATCTTGCAAATCAAAACTGGTTCACTCTCCAAATAGATCACTTATTTTTTAAGATATTCGAAAATATTTTCTTTTAGAAACATGGATTAATAATACAAGTAAAAAAGGCACTTGCAACACGTTGCTCGCAGCTCGAGGCTCGAAGCTGCTCGAGACTCGACTCGATACTCGACTGACGACTGCTGACGACTGACGCCACGCGATGTGAATGTGATCCGGTATAGTCATCACAGAAACGGGGTAGAAATGACGTAGAAACACTGATGCTCGTACGGTAGCTTTGATCACTATCGTATATTGTGCGCAACGCGCTGTATAAATCACGTAATGTTCCGCGAATGTCGCGCATGTGGTTTGCTCAATTCGTAATTATTCGTAATTTGTTCCGTACATTGTATATATATATATATATGTATATGTATGTGTATGTACATGCATGTACATATAATATTATGCATATATATCAAGTGCATAAACTCGATCGAGCATTCTCCGGTAATTTGAAATATCGGAGTAGAATTTGAAAGTACTCACAGCGTATTTAAAAACCATCTTATATAAAATTAAAATTGTATCTTCTTTCTTGAAGAGATTATATTTGTAAAATAAAATACATCTTAAATATATTATTTTACATTTTTTAATTCTTTATTTGTATCATTCATTAGCTATTGTATATAATTCGATAAAGAAAATAAAAACAAATGCCATGTTTAGCAGAACTTGTTTGTTCTGCCTGTTACAACTGTTAGAAGTTTTCTTCACTGATTAGATTATTACTTTTAGAACCAATTAGCGCGAAAAAAAATTTACAACAATTGCAAAACATTCTACTGAACGTAGCCAACGATATTTATTTTTGTAAAAGAAAAATTGGAAAAAATATTATCATAATGAAATAATTAAACTTTTTCGTTCTATTGATTTAATCGCTGTTTATATATATATTTATCGACAAAATTTGTGTTACGCATCGACGACATATAAAATGTATAATTAAATATTTCGAGAGGGATGTCTATATGATTAGATAGGTATACATTCATGCATCTCTAAAATGCAAGATTACAATTATCATTATAAGTTACAAAAATTTGATTTGTAAAATAATGATTGTAACATCTCTATTGAAATAATTTTACTGTGCGTTTATACGCGAGATGAGATGGACTTAATTATACGCCAATCAATATAAACAAAATACATTATTTATTTACATGATTATTATAAATTAGATTAAAATTGCATTTCGAAAAAATATCTGATGTAGCATATGCTTTATCGCAAAACACTAATAATCCTCTTCTAGTATGCATTTCTCCACCAGTTCCCGTAAGTTTGGATTTTCCATTGCAGCCGCTATACGTTCCTTATCATTAATTTGTTTATTAACTGCAATTGAACGCATATAATTAGAAACACACTATACATTGAAAACTGAAACTAAGATTTAAGGGGCAGTACACGTACTTTCTTGTTCAGTGGAATGTGCACCTTTTTTAATATAGATGTCTAATTTAAATGATGCTGATAATTGACGTTCCAATTTAACGCGGATGCACAATCCTATTAAGGTTGCCAAAGAACAGTGAGGTACTGTAGGATTAAATTCCACACGAATGACAGAAACTCCTCCTGGGGTACTGTGGCAAACTTTGATACAATCTTCATAGACAACATCCAGTTGCTCCAAAGTTTGTGGTTTTTCAGGATCCTTGATTGTCCTTAATAAATCTGAAAAGTAATAAGAATTGCTAAATAAATATAAATTGATAGAATTTGCCTGAAAAATTTCAGTGTTTTAATAAGCGTATATAAGGGACAAGTCATTTGCAATATCGCACCATCTCAATGATATCGGACAATATCCAAAAGGTCGCACGTTACAAGACACAAATAGAGCGCAAAACTTGCCATAAACGGTTTCTTTTAACTCGATATCCGTCTTTAATGTTTGATTCTTCGCCGTCAATAGATCCTCTGCCGTTCCCATGATTGTCCCTGGCAGTATACCATCCTTTATCTTTCCGCCAATTGATAACTTTCGGAAAAAGGATAGCATGTTTATTATTGATAATGATAAAGAAAACATAACAGCATGATGTGAATTACATCGTTTGCATAACTTTTCACGAATACAATAGTTCACAAAGACGAGTGACGATACGAAGAGAATAATAACGCAACATTCGGATTTCAGAATATATGCGTTGTATTACATTACACGCAATCACATGTGTGTCCGAATCTGAACTCTCTGAAGGCGAAGGGCAGGATTACCAAAAGTCATACCGAAAAATTTCCTCCACTTTTAAGAGTCTACAAAAGTCTCTAGTATTTTTAGTCTAAAGCCTAATCTACATTGGTCATATCATAAGCATCAACCAATCCGATGCGTTAATTTTAAAGTCATATGACGCTATAACGCTTGCGACCAATGTAGATTAGACTTAAAGCTGCTATTTCATTTGCGTATTTTTATTGTAAGTCCATGGCACATACAAAAACGTAAGGCAATAAAACGCAAGCAGTAAGGAAATCGTAACATTGGATTCATTGTTGACGAGTAAGTAACCATGAGTTTGACACTTTTCTAGTTGACATTAGTTGACATGTGTACAAACTGTGAAAAGTTGGATTAAACATAAAATTAAAAGATAAACAATAGTGATAATATACCAATATACACGATGACGACGCAAGAAGTGAAGAGAAGTAAGAAAAAAAGCGCGCAGAAAGAAAGTATAACACAGGAGGAAAACAAGGCGAAAAAACCGAGCAAACCCGTTGAATTGTGAGTATAAAATTAAACAAAATATCTTGTATTGTCATTGATATTTATATTATAAGGATATAGCTTTCAAATTTTGAAAGAATGTTATTATTATAATATTACTATTATATTATAAAAGAATGCAAATACTCCGCTTTTTCTCTTTGCTACCCCATTGAAAACTCATCTAATTTATAAGAGTGAAATAATATCCATGTATCAACTAACAGTTTATTTTATGTCTTATAGGAAATATGGACCTACTGTATCTTTTCCATATCAAAGAGTATGGTCTAGATGTGTTCTGATACTTGGAGTCTTGCTAATAGTTTGGTATAATAACAGACAGGGTAAAGAAGTATATTTGGCAAAGCAGAAAGACGTGTTGGTAAGTCGTACACAGAACGTTGACTGCTCTATGGATTATAGAGACGAGTTAGAAAAATACTCTGGCTGTATACCAGAAAAATGCGGCAGAGTTGTAACTGACAAACTCGTCTCGACAACAGAGGCAGATGTTTTACTGAAACTAGCGAAAAGTGGGATAGATTTGGCTGGATCTGATGGTGGAGCGAGTATTCTGGATCTTCATTCAGGTGCTCTTAGTAAGAGCCAAGGTTTTATCAATATCTATAAACTATCAGAAGCAAAGAAGATATTCAACAATATAGATTCAGCAATTTATAAGTATGATTTTTGTTTATATGTCAATATTTTTTCTTTTGCGGAGTAAATCTAGAGCAAAACATTCTTTCAAATTGGACAACACCTATAATACTATATAATATATTATATAAATTTATTTAAATCCCCTTATGATAAATGATAGATAAATAAATACATTTCTATCTTTTAAATTTGTAACTTCTGAATATACATATATGCAAATTATTAAATAAATTGTTTTGTTAAATATAAATATTCACCTGATTGTGAGATTGTTTATTAAGAATAAGTAATTTAATATTGTATAATACATGTTATATTCTTCCTTAACTTACAGAGTAGTGAAAACAAAAATACAACATGCGGTAGCGCATAATTTCGGTGTAGATATAAATAAGATTTATTTAACCAAACCTACCTTTTTCTCGCGGATGACTAATAAACCCGCAAAAACTATACATGATGAATACTGGCATCCACATATCGATAAGGTCTGTTATACTTCGTTATTGCTCTTTTTAACAATTAGAAAGTTTTTGTTTTGTATACTCTATATATATATATATATATATATATATATATATATATATATATAGAGAGAGAGAGAGAGAGAGAG
>NW_012130077.1:5439598-5441882 GCF_000143395.1 Atta cephalotes
GATAAGAATGATGTCAATACTACAATAGAACCCAGAAAAGGTAAAGCGTTTACAATTTATAGAAATCTTCTAAAAAGATAAAATAAAATTTAGCAATATTTTTTCAGGAAGAGTATCAATTTTTACTTCAGGAAGCGAAAATTTACATCTAGTTGAAAAAGTGAAATCTGGTACTCGTTACGCTTTGACCGTGTCTTTCACATGCGATAAGAACGCTGCGATATCCGATCTAAGTTTTACCGATGCATTAAATTAAAATTTATTTTATTATTTTTTTAGTTATTGAATACATAAATTTATTGATATTCATAAAGAAAATGTCATACAAATCATAAGAATATCGAAGATATTTTTATTCATAATTTTTTTTTCGCAAATGGCATAATTGAACAGTATTATTATAATAATATGATAAAAGAAAATAAGTAAAGTATTACTTGTATGCATTTGTTTTTTAAAATATATTTGATTAAATAATTAGAGAATTTGAATGATATAAATTTGTGTTATTTATTTGTATACACACAATTATTTTTGCTTATAATAATATGTTACGTTATAATATGTAAGCAAGAAAAAAAAGAAAGATAATGTACATGTTAAATTATTTTAAAGTAAAAAATATATTTTTTCGTTGTAATTTTATTAATGGAATGAAACGTATAATGTGTTACATACTATGAGAAAAATTTATAATAACTGAGATAATGTCTATCGAGAATATTTTAATAGTAAAAATTTAATAAAAATAATAAAGGTTTTAATTAATAATTAAGAACTATATCAAGTGTAATGTTTCGATATATTTTATGGTTGCTTAATATTTTATCATTGTATTATATGATGAAAAGCTCTAATTAAAAGCTAAAAATAATGATATCAACCCGTTTAATATTTTAATTAACAGGAAGAGAATAATGAAAATCAATTTTTAATATACAGAATAATTATTAATATACATATAAATAAATAGCAATGTTGTGTCCGCTATTAACATAAAGTAAATAAAGGACATTTAATTTGCCCACTTTGGGAATTATAACAAACATTCTTATACGTAATTCTAAAATTAATTCTTAAACTTAATTCTAAAAATTATAAAAATTTTTGCATTTCGTGAAAAATGGTAACATATAAATTTACTATTCTAAAAAGCTATATTTTTGTTGTTTTTTGTTATTTTTGCTATATTTTTGCTTATTTTTCATTTTGTACGATTCAATTGCTTGCAACAATTAGACCAGTTAAAATAATGAAGTGAGCTGTATACGAGAGATTTTTGCAAATTATTAATCATGTCAATTCATACAGTGCAAAATTTGTGTTACATTGTAGCAATATAATGTGTCATATTTGCAATAGATTGCATTTTAAAATAAAACATTTATGTACAATGTTTCTGCAACTTTTTTATATTATGGAAAATATTAAGTTCTATCGGCAACGCGACATGTGTGCTACGTAATCATTTTCAAATATAATAAAACTTAAAATACGATGTTCTTCCGCAAGCTACACTCGTAAGATACTTGCGATTTTCTTTGCACTCTCTCCCAACAGCATCGTCCTATGATTACCATACACTTCTTCTATTCTTACGGGTTGTATGCAAATCTGAAAAGAAGAAGAAAAAGATAAAATATTCAACTTTTTAAATATGAATTCCATACAAATAATGAGGAAGATTAAAATGGAATTTATTAATTTTTAATAAAGTATGTGTATATATGATAAATAGATAGTAAATATTATACTGTAACTATATTATATTGTAACTATACTATAATGTTCGATTGAGAAATTTTTTTCATCAATTTTTCATTTTTGGATGTAATTATTATGATACTGATTATGACAATATTCAAATATATTTAATTAAAATTATATTAAAACATCAAAATAAAATTTAACTTCAAACACTTACTTAAGTTAATTTACAATGCTACAAAAAGGAACTTAATTATTGAAAATATTGAAGAACTTTAATATAAAAAAGATGGAACTCTTACATTCGATAAACCATAATCCTTTTCTATATGTAAGAAATTTTCTGTAGCCTTAATCAATGTGACCGGTCCTTTGATCTTTTTATTGGTTTTATAGATTACAGCAGCCGCTAATTTTTTGAATAAAAGATATCCGGCTACTTTCAGATCATCTTGTACAAACGATGTTATATTACCTATCGCTTCTATCATCTTATTAAACATCTCCACATCTGAATTACTTTGTTTCAAAATATCATACGCCTGAAATAAAACATTGTAAATTGTGAAACTAATAT
>NW_012130077.1:5444247-5454857 GCF_000143395.1 Atta cephalotes
TCTCTCTCTCTCTCTCTCTCTCTCTCTCTCTCTCTATATATATATATATATATATATATATATATATCTTTTTTCCTTATTTAAGGTAATCGAAGATAAATATCATACGATAGATAGAATATTGTTATATGTATACCTACTTGAATAAAACTGATGTTTTGGTTGAATTGTATGATAAAATATGCCAGCGCTTTCATACAGCCATCAGAAGTAGTACTTTTTATTTCTTCTAGTTTACCAATCATATCACATTGTTTTTGTACGAATGCCACTGAACCATCGATAAGATACAAAATCACATTTTCTCCAGCGGATTCCAATTGTAGAGTCATTTCAGTGGCAACGCAACTTCCGAACGAATATGCTGCCAAGTGATATGGTCCTTTTTTTTGAACTTTTCTAATAGTATTCACATAGAATTCAGCCAACTCTGAGATTGTTTCGTAAGGCGCCTGTTCAATGCTCTGCAAACCCCAACACGGCCTGTTGAGTTCGCTGGCCATATATTCTAATGGTTTAACAAAACCTTCGATACCATGAATAGTGAATAACAACGGTCCATTGGAACTTTTTGTTTTCAAGGGAATGAGAACTTCTTTAGGTAGCACTTCGTTGCTTGGCCATTGTATCAGCATATCGAGCGACAGGTTTGAATCCGAAACAGTGATTACTTTCTCAGCAAAAGATTGCTGGTCTTTCATTATCTCATCACTCATCGAAGATAATTCTTGCAGTTTGGCGAAAGTTAAGACACGGATCTCTTGAGCTGACAACACGATGTCGTAGTTTCTCTCGAGGGTCTGTTTTATCTCTGTGCCCATCAATGAGTCCATACCCAAGTCGGCCAAACTATTGTTGGAATTAATCGTATTAATGTTTTTAATGCCTAGGATATTAGCAATGGTTGAGACGAGATCAGCCTTGTTGTCATCATCTTTTTTAAGTTTTTCAACTAACACCATGGATGAGAGTACCGGGTGCGGCTGTTGAAGGAATATATCTATTGTCACGAGACAACTCGATATGTGTTGTGGTAGAGTACCATTCACTTCGGTATTATTATCTCCCCTCATGTCTGAAAAGAAATAATATCATAAGAGAAACTATAATTTTATTTTTATATATACATATGTATACATATGTCGTACAATAAATTTGAAATAAGTGTGTAAATGTGCATCATCTATTCATTATTATTGTCTTATACAATAATATTTTTTATAAGAGACATAAAATAAGTTGACAAAACCAAAGGCAAGTTGAAAATATATAATAGTTTGAAAGTACAAGTTCGTTCAAGAACAGCTATTTGATTGAGAGAAAGTTTAGATCTTTTCGGAAAATTTCATATTACCGATAATTAAGCCAACGTCTCCGACAGCACCCCATTGAATGGCGAGACCGGGTAAGCCATTAGCCTGCCTTTCTTCCATTATTCTCTCCATGGTCGAATTTGCCAAACCATAATTGATTTGACCTATATTGCCGCGACCGCTCGATATGGATGAGAACACCACAAAATAATCTAGCGATGGACAGAGTTTCCTTGATACCACATCTAAATTCCTTGTAACATCGACTTTAGGTAAAATAACTGCTTTTAAATCGGCTTCTTTTAAATTTTCAATCAGAGCGTCACGTAGTACGACTGCCAAATTAAATATACCGCCTACTGGAGCCAATTGATTGCTTTCTTGAATTAAGCGTTGAGCACCCGATAACGTTGTAACATCCGCGGTGAAGATGACGATTTTTATGCCGTTTTCACGCCAGCGACGCACGCACAATGCCTGGTAACCGTTGCGTATGCCTGAGCGCGATACGAGAATAATGAATTTAGCGCCACGAGCGACCATCCATTCAGCCAGTTCTAGACCGAATCCACCAAGACCACCAATCAATACATACGATTTCTCCGGATTTATATAAGTACGCGGAATCGCGGCTACTGTTTGCGGTGTTGATAATATATGCTTCTTTGATTCCTCATCGCGGATCTTCAGTAACACTTTACCGATATGCTTGCCTGTCGCCATGAACCTGAATCCTTGCTCGAGCTGTTGCTCTGAAAACACGGTCGATTGGAGAGGACGTACCGCGCCATTCTTGATTCCTTCCGAAACGAATTTTATTAGTTTCTTCTTTTCTACGCTATCTTCTCCAAATAGTCCATCCAACAATATACCATGGAAAGACGTATTTTTCAAAAACATTGACATCCCTACGCGACTGTCATTCGACAAATCGTACTTGCCGATTTCAAGAAAACGGCCGCCAAACGCGAGGCACCGAATGCCGGCTTGCAACTTTTCCTCTGCCAGTGAGTTTAGCACGACGTCGACTCCACGTCCTTGCGTCTCCGTACGTATTAGTTGTTCAAAACTCGTATCTCGAGAATTACCGATATGCCTGTCGTTCAACTGCGGAAAGATTTTCTTGAGATATTCTCTCTTTTCTAATGTGCCAACGGTAGTGAAGACGGTACAACCAGCATGTAGAGCAATGGCGATCGCTGCTTGACCAACACCACCTGTACCAGCGTGGATTAACACGCTTTCGCCTGCTTTCAATTGACCCCGTATAAATAGAGCATAATAACTAGTTGCATAAGCGACAGGTATTGTTGCTGCCTGTTCCAAGGTCCATTTGTCAGGTACTTCCCAAAGGAAATTAAGATCCGCTAATACAGTAGTCGCTAACCCTTTAGCTTCAACTATGCCCATCACACGACGACCGTCAGCATCTCTCCCGGAAAATTCGAGTCCTAATATACATTCTTCCGTAGCCATATTTCTTGGCAGAGCGTCTGGCGGTAGTTTACCACTCGCCAACATGATATCCCTGTGTAATTTATATTCATTTGTGTTATGACCTTTATTGTCTAAATTCAATAAACGATATACATTGAAACTTACCTAAAGTTCAGTGGAGCATAGTACACACTGCAAAGTTTCACATTAGAAGAATTGTCGGGTCGGTAATAACTCAATGGGCCTTCAATCCACCTCAAGCTACTGAGATCTCCCCTTGTCAGTGTGTTGACATAGGCATGCTCCACCTGTAGAGAAGACACATTGTTCTGTTGATCTAATGGCAAGTGTCGATAACTGCCCCATTGTCCTCCTTTTAACACGTTGGACATCAATCCTTTGTCCAATTGTTCCGCGTAAAACCGTACAGATAAGTCAAACTTGGGAGCGTTCTTATCCTGGATGAAAACATAGCGTGCGTTTGCACCACCTGCCTCGCGTCGTATACAAGTCATAAGTCCAACCAAGCCTAGGAACAAAAGGTCACGAGACATTCTTTCGATCTGTTTATATTTTGATCCTCATATAGGACCATTAAAGAAGTGAATTGAAAGTATGAAATAATTTTTCCTGTCTTACCAAGCGTTTCTTCGCCCTGGGATACAAGAAGCAATTGTTGACCGTCGCTATCAGATTTCTTCAGTGCCGCTTTTACATTCTCCAGCCATGAGAGATTTTTCTCTGTGATTTGTATTACTATCGGTTCTTTTCTTTCTTCTCGTTTCTTCAGTAACAAGTAAGTCTTTCCTATGGAATCTATTTGTTTGCCATTCAATATTAAGTCAGTTTCCTTCAATGCGGTTTTCAAATCTAGATGTGTAGAGGTCTCCTCTAGAAGGATGAAACAGCCAGGTTTTAAGGCAGCCGTAAAATTTTTGAGAACAGTATAAGACTGATTAGACAAGATGTCCACCGCTATAATAAGATGTACATCTTGAACGGGAAATGCTTTGTTTACGTCTTGTATCACAACATTAGCGTTCATATTTATTTGATTTAAACTCGCCATGTAATTATCAGCGGAAACTGCGATCACTTGTAAATCCATCTGAAACAAAACGAATAAACGCGATGCGATTTTATTAATTTTGAATATTGAAGAGACATCTTGAAAAAAAAAGCAATCACAAATAGGAATAAATTATGATTGTTGATTATGTTTGTGACGTATACATTTTAAAATTATGCATATACAAATAATAAGTGGATAGTATGCTTTAGAAGAATAAAAATTTTTTTTTTCAACATTAATAATTAGATAAAATCCTTTCTAATTACTTTCTAAAGCTTCTGTTCAATTATTAATTAATATTGTAATAATGTAATTTATTAAAATATGTAGAATATGTATCCTCTGAATATTTGTTGGAATGACCATTTGTCAAGCAAAAGATATCCGTGTTTAGTTTCTGGAGATTTGTTGCCATTCTACATATACTACACTGGAAATTTTTAATGGAAAAAATATTACATTTTGAGCGAGGACAGTTAAACTCCTGCAGTACTTACAGCAGGCAAACCTGTTTCGCTTTGCAAAATATCGAGTATAACCGGTGCCAAGAGAGTTTCCGCAGCTCGTTCGCCTGCAACTTCCACAGTCTTCAATTTCAATGCCATTATGTTCTCATGCATGATTTGCGAAAGTACAATGAGTGCATGCATTTTTCCTCTCGTTGGATCCTCTACCAGGCTATGCAAATTTTCATAAGGCACGAAAAAGTACCGTTCGTATTTAGGATCGGCTTGAGTCTGCTGTCGTCGAGGTCCCAAGGAAGATTTCAATCCTCTGAGCTCGATGCCACCCGATTGAACAATATCGATATTCTTATAATAATATACCGGCAACCCACCATCTTCTGGCAATTCTTTCACCAGTCGGTTGTGAAGAATGGGATCGATTGCAGCGTATTGGAGACGCGACGGTATATACAGTAGCTTGTGGCTGATGGATAATATGCTGAACTGAAGCATAGTATCTATATACGGAATCCATTGATTGAACCAGTAAAGTTCGCCGGCAGTAGCATAATTATTGCAAGATTTGATTCCTTGGAAGATATCGTTATACTCGTATCCACGTAATCTCAGTTCCTTATAAATGTCCTTAGTGTTTAAAGGCAAAGTTTCCTCATCAGTAGGTGGTAATGGTGGTGGTGGTAGTTTCAGTTGATCTTTCTCGATAGTCTCAGATGCACGGACATTTCCGCTGACGACGATAGTACTGGCCTCGCAGATCTCAAAATCTCCCGTTCCCTCAAAGATAGTTATCGAAAATTTCACCGTTCCTTCCTTCGGCATGATGGTAGCTCGTTGAAAACGCACGTTCTCGAACACCACTGGCAATCGTTCAAAGTCGGTGCCTCGCAGTTTCGCCAAAGTTTTCCACACCAATAGAATGTAGCCAGTGGCTGGGAAAAGGACTCGTCCATCTATTTGGTGTCCCGCTAAATACGCGTCTGTTTCTTTCGACAGATCTATTTGGACAACGCACTCTCCAGAGTGGCCCGATATCTTTTTGAAAACAGCAACATCCCACGCAGTAGAGTGATCCCACTTGACTAGTGGCCCGATCATCGGTGTTCCACGACCTACAGGAAAACTAATTTGCGGATATAATTTGGAGATGTCAGGTTGCGCACCGGCCATGTACAACTTGCCCAAATTAGATAGCAGAAAAGTCAGGTTATCTGGATGATTCTGCTTATGGAGACTGATATTGATCACCGTTGATGATAATGATCTGCGTAAGATTGCTTGTAATAGGCAATGCGGCGCGATTTCGATTGTTATTGCATTTTTTGGGATATGCTGGATTGCTTCATGGAAGAGTACAGGAGAGAGCAAATTGTTCACGTGATATGCAGACGAGCTAAACTTCGCGAGCGGACTGCTCAATGCGGTCTCCGGTACGGAACTGGAAATCCATCTGGACGATCTCTGTTTCGGGTTTAGTATGATCTTATCAAGTGAGGCGCGTAACTTGGGTCCAGCTGAGGCTATGTATTTACTGTGGAAAGCGAAGCCAGAACTTTTCACCATTTTGGCGAAGATATCTTTGCTTTTCAAAGTTTGTACGAACTTTTGCAGAGATCCCTCTGGACCGGAAATAGTGACTGAATCCGCGGAGTTGTGACAAGCTGGAATGATATCGGATGGGCAAATTTTTTTCGTCTCCTCCCAGCTCAAACCAACTGCCGCCATGGCACCTGGTTCCAAATTGGACTCCATAATCGCTTTACCTCTACAGTAAGCCGCTAAGACAGTTTGCTCCGGTGTAAACGCGCCGTCAGCATAAGCGCAACCCAATTCTCCAACGGAATGTCCGACTATGCCATCCGGATGTATGCCTATCGATGTTAAAATGTCCACGAGAGCAACCTGCATAGCCGCGATAGATACGAAGGATTCCATCACGTTCTCGCACGTTTCGTCCGTGGCGTTTATGATGATATTCATCAGGTCGATACCGTGGGGCGCCAACGCATCTGCGCTTCGTCGTAAACTACGTTGAAAAGTTTCAATTCCGAACAGTTGACGAGCCATGCCTGGCCATTGCGTACCCATGCCGGAAAATACGAACCAAATGGGGCGTCTCTCGTTATAGTTCACTACTTCGTTCACTTCACGTGTGTTATCGACGTTAAGTATCTCGTAGCCGCGAAAATAGTGGCCAGGAATGTCGTTATTGTGCATTACGTGTAACAGCGAGAGAAACTCGTCATCTTTACTATGCTCTTGTGCTCTATTCAGTAAGGTGTGCACAGCTTCTTCTGTTCGACCTGATACAGCAACCAATTTGGGCAACAGTTCGGTGACGTTCAATAGTGGTGATAATTTTGGTTTTGGATTGCTGCGGAGAATGACGTGCGCGTTCGCGCCACCGAAGCCGAACGAATTGATGCCCACGAGACCACCGTTCCACGGTGTGGGCTTGTCGACCACTCGAATGCGTCCATTGTTTATGCCAGAAATGTTCGGATTTGGAATATTGAAGTGTAAATTCGCAGGTATTACACCCTCTTCCATCGCGATCAGCACCTTGGCGATTGAGCATAGTCCGCTGGCGGGTTCCGAGTGACCCATGTTGGATTTTACCGAGCCAATCAGCAAAGGAGTTTTTCTATCTTTGCAGAACAATTCGTCGACAGAATTGATTTCCTCTGGATCGCCTACTTTAGTACCAGTACCATGCGTCTCCACGTAACTCACGTCTGCGGGATTAATTCCCGCTTCGCTGTAGATCTCGCGCGTCAATCGATTCTGCATTTCACCATTGGGATACGTGATACCTTGGGATTTATAGCCATCGTTATTTGTTTTCGTGTGAATCACCGTAGCATACACTCTGCGCGCATCTTTTGCTTTTTGCAAATATATCGCTGCTACCGCCTCAGATCTCACGTAACCGTTACCCGAAGCGTCGAATGATTTGCACTTGCCATCTTGAGAAAGCATATTCAGTCTGTGAAATTGAAGCGAAGTCTCCGGTCTTAATAAGAGATTCAGTCCACCGATGATTGCAGCATCGCACTCGCCGGCACGCATTGCAGCGACTGCCTGATGTATACCGAACATTGCTGAGGAACAAGCCGTGTCTATCGCGTAACTAGGTCCATTGAAGTCAAAAGAGAAAGAGACTCTGTTGGCGAACATCGATTTGGAACACCCGAGCAATCCATATCCTGTAAACAAATACAATTGGTTTAATCTCAGCAGATACAGTATAATTTTCTCTCGCCATAACAAATATTTATTAAATAGGAAAAATATAAACAACGATTATTCGTATGTAAAATGATGCATCCGTATTATAGTCATCATATCATTTTCTTATCTTTAGATTAAATTCTTGGATTATAATAATTTTTTTAGTTTTTATGAAATTTAAACTGAAACTTGAACAAATACCTTGTGTTGTTCGCGGTAGATAAAAATTAAAATACCTAATTGATAAGATATTCAGCACAATTTTTTATAATATACAAACCGTTTATTTCATCCGTGTCTCTCATCCAAAACTCATCTGATTCTGAGCAAGAGACACCGATAAATACACCAGTGCGCGATCCTCTTATGGTTGAGGGATTGACGCCAGCGTCAACTATCGCCTCGTATGTGACTTCTAACAGCATGCGAAGCTGCGGGTCCATTACGTGTGCCTGCTTAGGATGTACCCCGAAAAAAGAGGCGTCAAAACATCTGAGGTCCTTGATCTTGGCAGTTCTAGCCGGTAGTCCATGGAAACTCGATGACCAACGACGCTCGTCATCAGTGACCATATCTATTCCTTTCATCAGATTCTCCTTAAACTCCTCAATATTGGATGACTCGGGCAAACGACCTGAAAAAAACATTCATCCAGTCGATACGTTACGCTCTCATAACGATCGGCCTAGTCGTGCTGTGATTCGTTTAATCGTGCAACCGACATTTACCTGATATGCCCGTAATGACGATCTCACTATCAACGGAATACGATACTCCATTTCCGATCACAGATTCTCGCGTCATTGGACTGTTGACACTTTCAAACTGAGCAGGCATCTTGCCGAAGATTCAAACTTTTCTCCCTCTAGATTCCTATCTGCAAAGATAGAATTAATTAATTAATTTGAATTATTACGTTTTTCAATAAATCTAATTGATCTACAGCGTAGAACGTATTTAAAGCATATTTAGACAAATGATAAATCTTTTTTAATATTTTACTTAAGAAATAAGAGTATATCATAAGAACATGTATAAAAACACATCATTAGAGAAAATATTTTTTTTCTACTTAAAAAAAAATCTTTTCTTAATTATCTTAATCTGATTTATCATTAATTTTGATCGCTTTTTCTCAGATTTAAGAGAAGACGTTGAAATCAATAATTTTGTAATCAATTTACAAAATGTTATCGACAAATATATTTCAACAGAACTTTATGTACTTTCCAATCCTAGAAATAAACGTAGGAATCATTTACGTTTATCTGTCACGCCCTGGAATCTCGTTTAACCGTCTCTTTGAGATGGTTGAACACGAGACGATTACTACACGCGATTATCTTCAATTGACATATAAAATACTTAATTGAGTAATCTCAATAGAGTTTCTGGATAAATCAACTTTGCTTGACGAATGTTCGTAGAATCGTCGCTCTTTTTCGAAAAATCAATTTTCTTCCTCAAAAAGTTATTTATAGTTCGCGCATATTATTGCACTCATGTCTAATTAATAGTTAGTTGAAGATAAATTATTGCAATAATATAGGAATGGTCTATTTCTTTTTCAAATATATTGAAGTGTCATACTTCGCAAGTCGTATTTCGACATTTGTATAAATTATTTACGTTTCGATAATATTACTTTTTTAATTATTTTTATACGAAATCATGCAAAACAGATCAACGTATCTTCGAATGAGATATTCAGCCAGACATTTACGAAAATTTATCTCAAACGTGCCTCTTCGAATTATTCCGATAAGAAGATTATAGTATATACCATAACATACGATATTAACGATGGTTACGATATTTGTTATATCTCATACTCCGGAATGTGTACTTTCGATACAACACGTAATTTGAAAAATCAGTAAATGTCACGCGTATGTATAATTTATGAAAACTTTTTAATTGCAAGCTCGTTTTTTAGCAAATATTTTTCATCTCGTTTACTTAGTTGCTTCTGCGTCATACTTATATATCCCGATATGTGAGATTATCCATCTGTAAATACGTTAAGTTTACAGCCAATCTGTTGTCTAGGAATTCGCATCACGATAAGATTCGGTTTATCCGCACACTATCATGCGACATTGAATACTCTTCAATAGAAATTCAAGCCCTAAAAACGATGTTATGGAAAAAAAAAACGGCTATTGCATCATGAAATTTTAAGATGTCTCTTTTTCTACATTAAACTGATCTTTGCAACACAGTTGAACAAAATAAAGAATAAATTTGCATTTTCATTCCTATATTTTTTATCGTTTCAAATAAAAAATAAAAACTATTAATTTATTAGGTGTAGTAAAAAGAAATCCATTATTTTTCCATTCAATTTCATGCAAAAATAATGAATTTCTTTTTACTACACCTAATATATAATTAAGTTAGCACTATCATATGAAAAAAAAGTACATATCATACAAACATATTTCTTTAATGTAATTCAGTTATAGTTCCTTGAGTTTTTTTATCAAATTAGTCTAACACATTCTTAGAATGAATTCTCAGAGAAATCATTTCCCAACCACCACATATTTTGTACTAATCAACACTTTAAAATATTAACTTCATCCAATATCTCGATAAATTACGTCTTTCTGATTTTATTGCTTTATACTACTGACTAAACTCGATTTTTATTGCTATTTTTAGTGAATCAATCAGAACAAGAAAATTACGAATAAGACAACAAGAAAGCAAAAAATTTGTAAGTTTTATTTGTTTGTGTCGTAATTTAATAGACATAAGTTAATTTAATAGACATAAGTTCAAGTCAGAAAATCGATTGCATTGTCACGTTGTCGCGATGTGGACGACTGGCGAACGATGCGCATATAATCGCGAATTCAATTCAATTCAATTCAATTTGATTTAATTTTCTCTGTCGCGATTATTATGCGTATGTTACACTGTTAAATCTATAGCGTCAAATTTAATCTTAATGTGACATAGTGTCAATTTGATACTATATAATGTTAAATTGATATTGTATAACGTCAAATATAACCATTGTTTTAGTATAAAATAACGATATATTTAGTAGGAGCAATGGCGACTCACGTTAAGTAAAATTTGACACTA
>NW_012130077.1:5459406-5461997 GCF_000143395.1 Atta cephalotes
AAAGAAATCCATTATTTTTGCATGAAATTGAATGGAAAAATAATGGATTTCTTTTTACTACACCTAATATAATTTATGTATCCGATGGTGTTTTTTTTTACAAGTATCGCACATAGCTGAAAGAAAGTGTAGGTATTATTTAATAAATTTTGGCGAACTGTACAATGCGCTTGTATGCTTTGGAGCGGATGTTAGCGGCAACATCTCTTATGGCCGGAAGCGGAAACGGACGAGGTATCGATCGCACGGAGCGGAGACTCACCTGACTCACGCTCTCTCTCGTATACGAGCAATCCCCCGGAAAAAAAGTTGGAGCAGAGTGTTCCTAACTGCAGTTTTTCGAATGACTGCCGCGCACGGTGCTCTCTTCCTCGAGAGCAGAACCTCGCCTCGTTCACCTTGGACTGAGTGTGGCGCGAGTGATTCGCTCTACAGAGAGACAATCGGCAAGTCGGGCGTACTGAGAACTGACTACCATCTAGCTCACACCAGCATCTTATTATTGAATCGCACTGTCTCTGTGGTCTGACATCAGACCATGTGGCAACGACCAATCGGAGCACTGTTCCAGCGAGCGCATGCGCGTCCACCACCCGGTGTGCCGCATCCGCGCGCGCGACTGACGACGACCAACGATGACGACGACAACGACGACGACGATCACGATCACGATCGCGATCACACGACGCACGACGACCTGGAAAAAGGAGGGCACGCGGCGCGTCCTGTCTGATTTTCTGTCAGCAAAATCGTGATCGCGACGTC
This sequence comes from Atta cephalotes, assembly GCF_000143395.1. NCBI lineage: Eukaryota > Metazoa > Arthropoda > Insecta > Hymenoptera > Formicidae > Atta > Atta cephalotes. The sequence goes on from NW_012130077.1 coordinate 5,460,172, forward strand.
ACTCCACCTCGAACCCTCCACCCGCCGCCGGTTTTTACTTGACGCGAGGATCGCCAGATTTCGCGAGGCACGCGTCTGTCACATGCCGTACCATCGCCGCACTGCGCCGCGGTCACTTTTCACGTTCTTCTTTCGTTTCGTACAATCATACGAGTTACGACGACGGAGTTATCGGAGGACAATAGCGTTACCGGCGTGATCACCATAGATTTCATAGATACACGCGAAAGAATCGACACTTGCCACTAATAATATTGTTGATGCGCAATATCCATATGATTTTATATATGTTCAACTATTTTAAAAAGCGCGCACGCGTAATATGCATGATAAAAAATCGATAATAAAAGTACTCATCTTCGTCCAGTTGTCTTTATAAAAAGAATAAATCGCGTTCAGAGGATCATTCTTAAGATTATTCTGTATAAATAGATGTTTTAAGATGCTAATACGGTTCTGTAATTGTCTTATAAAATTTTAATGGTACATATACATAAAAGATGTACAATCAGAAATAAAAAAAATATGAATACCGGTCTACGTGTGGCTTTTGATTATAAATTCGAATAAATATATATTTTCAGTTCTTTCTTAACTTACAATTATTTCTTGCTCGTTTTATGATCTTAATATACCGACATTTATTTGAAGGTTTATTACACATAAACCTTATTTTATTGTTTATTTAAATGTATCGAAGCTACATTTCAATAAAAATGTGTTCGAGCTGTGTTCGCCCTATCAAAAGTTAAACTGTAAGAGTACAAATAAACAAGCGAGTGAATGTGCTATAATCTGAAGAGAAATTTACTTTATTTCTATATATAGTTCAAACTTAATCAAAATTTTGTAATTAATTGCGATTGCGGAGACGTAAAGGTTGAAATAAAAACAATTCCGAATTATAAAAATTAATATTAAAAATTACAGAAATTCATTAAGATCTTGGCTGTACGTTAGCTAAAAGTATCCATCAAAAAATCAGCTAAAAAACTAAAATTTTTGAAACATTGACGTAATACGCCTTAAAGTATAAAAACGTAATATACACCTGAAAATAAAAAAAGTAAAAAAAACCAACAATTTTATTTGGTTTTTAATGATTTATACAATGTAATTACGATATTTTATCACAGTTTTAGGAATAAATAATTTTTAAATTTTTTAATGATTAAGTGGATTTAAATAAACTTTTATACGCATGAATATTTATTAAAATTTTATTAGTATATATAAAAATGAATATAACTTCTAATGATATTTCCGCATCAATTTTGCAAATAAATGTTACAAAAATTCTACGTAAGAATCAAGGCATACAAAAAATTAAATAATTTTTTAATAGGAAAATTATGTTCAAATTCTATACAAACATATAATAATATGCTTGGACGTAAAAAATCGAATAATTTAGGAAATTTTTATATTTTTTGTAATGTTTTTATGTTAACTACTCGTTTTTGTCAATTTTGTCTTTTTAACAAAACATTGCAACACCTGATGGAATATAAGAGAACTGTTTCTGTCGATTTCGTCAGTCGATCGTCAGACTCGTGAATTAACGCTGATATAAAAGCGGATAGTTAATTTTCATTTAACTGAGTTTTCGACTTTCGTAAGTTAACATTTGCGAGAAGTATACGGTATAACATTGTAATGTTTTCAAAGTCCGAAATCTTTATTTCACAGTCTCGTCGCTTTGTCCACGAATAATTGATTTTGTATGTAAGAACTTTTGGGCGATGAAATTAAATTAAATACGAAAATTTTTGGTATTTCTCTTATATCTCAATTTTTAAAAAGATTTAAATCTATGGTATAAATTA
>NW_012130077.1:5462719-5468591 GCF_000143395.1 Atta cephalotes
ATATATATATATATATATATATATATATATATATATAATTACAGGATGTAATTGAAATAAGTAACCCACTAATCATACAATGCTATTCCTAATAAAAAATCAAATCGATTTCTAATAAAAAATCAAATCGGAAAATCCTATACCATTTTGCAATTTTCACAATAGTTAACGAGATATTAATTTCGAGATAAAGATTTCCCAATATATGAATAAAATATCGATGTTTAAAACAATTTTAAGATATCTTTCCGTGTTCTTTGTGAAATATTTTGTAGTTTTTTCTTTAAAAAACTCTTCAAGATATCTTAAAGCTATCTTGTAGCTATCCTTTTTTCTTTTGTAAAATTACTGTTTAATGTAATAGAAATAACAATAATAATGTGAAAACATAAAAAATAATTAAAGGGATAATTTTCGCAATTTGTTTATTTTAGAAAAAAAACAAGTTTAAGACTCCTGAATATTCACGATCATATTAATCGTAACGTCATAAGCGAGAAATGTGTCATAAGATGTTTTCTTGCCATTTGTAAAGAGAATTTGGATGAAATGATGAGATTGTTTTAAAACATTTATAAAAATAGGTGAAAACTATCCTTATTTCCCTTAACAATCAGTAAATAATCGTAAAATTTTTACTCAATGCGCATGCGTAGCCTACTTTACGATCCTTTTTTCGAATTTTTACTGACTATTAGGAGAACTAAGAAAAGTTTCCGCTTATTTTTACAAGTATTTTAAATCTTATCATTTCATTTTATCCAGATTCTTTTTACAAGAATGATATGCAAAAAAAATCAACGTCATTTCTCGCTTACATGACATCACGGTTCAATATGGTTGAAGAGACGACTCAGGAATCTTAATATAAATATCACGATATGTAGTATATAAATTCACACGAAATTATTTAAGCACTGAAGACAGCTTGAAATTTTTTATTTCTTATATCCCGGTAAAAAATTTGCATGAATAATTGCATATATAAATACGTATAAACATACATAAATAAATATTTGTAAATATGTATAATCATGTATGAAATATGTACATACATGTTCATACATCCCTCTTTCTTTTGTAAAATTACTTTAGTGTAATTATTTTAAATTATTTTAGTGTAATAGAAATAATAATAATAATGTGAAAATATAAAAAGTAATTAAAAGGATTTTTTTCTAGGATTATTTGTTTTAAAAAAAAATTAAATTTGAAAAAAATGTAAAAAAATTATTTATATATAATTATATATAAAATTATGCAATTGTGGGAGCAATTTTTTTATATTTTTCCAAACTTCCTTTTTTTCTGAAATGAACAATGCGAAAATTATCCCTTTGATTATTTTTAATGTTTTCACATTACTATTATTATTTTTATTACAGTAAAAAATAATTTTATAAAAGAAATAAGGATGAACATGTATGAATATATCTCAATATAATAATACATGTTTATGAATATTTATGTTTATGTATATTTATACATATTTATGCATATTCACGCATAAAAAATTTTTTACCGGAATGTAATAGAAATATTGAATAATTTATTAAAAGCATATGAATCATAAAATGTGCATTATGTGATACAAGGTTAAAAATATATGCTCCTTAGCTTGCTTTCCGCACATATTAGTAATATATCGTAATAATATAATTTTTTGGTACTAGTTTTGATGAAAGAAAATTTTACAGTCTGTAACTAACTTTCAAAGAAAATCTGAGAAGAAGGAATCGCGATTATTAATAATTCTGAAGAGCAATGCAGGAAGCACGTATTCACTATAAAACTTGCGGACATACATTATATTTGACGGCTCTACTTGAGTATTTAATTAAATCTTTTCAAAAACATTTATTATTAGACTTATTATTGAACCATTGACTTATTATTGAGTCTTTTGACTTATTATTTAAATTACAAAATTTTCATGTTTCTTAATTATATTATATATATTAAAAATACATAACAAAATATTGATATATAGAGAGCTCTAAATGCTGAATATGATATTAAGTCGGTGCAAAAATTCTTTCCGCCGATGCGGAATGTCTGTATACATGCCTTAGTTTGATTTTATAGACAGAAACGTTTATGTAAAGTATGGTTTTTGTAAGTTGGGATCTCTGCATTAACATTTGTGTATGATAAATTAACTGATAACTATAAATTATAACATATTTATTATGAATAAATTAAATATTATATTAAAAATAGAGCCGGATAAAGAGCATATTCGCCACTGCTTTTTGTTTTGTTTCCACTAAAAGAAAATTGCTGCTGATGTACACAGAATTATTTGAATTGCGAGACATATGGTAAAAATATTATAGCCATTATAACGTACGAATTAATTTAAATTTATAAGCGGTGATATCAGCAACAAACAAAAAACGCTCCGGACTGCAGACTTGGAAAAAGATGAATTGCAAGCATTGTTTGATGAAGGTTTAATTTATCGACTTGTGAATTTGAATTACAATTGAATTGAGGAAAGTTGATTATTACTCATCAATTATTCGTTATTTAAAATAGAAAAAGTCGCAATAGGAAAAGTCCAGAAGTATGGAAAATAACACATAAATTATGCGAATGCGCAATTGACAATCTGTCTTTCATTGCTTGCTAAAGAAAAAAAGAAAAATTTTCTATCGCATATTGTAATTGAACAATGGATATTTTTCAATTATCCTAAAAGGCAAAAATATTAGAATCCGGCTAATATCATCAACGCCACTACGCAATATCCATAGTCGTAAGGTTTTGATATGTATCTGGAAGGATCAAGAAGATATACTCTTCTTTGTTGCCATCGGAGCAAACCATTACGGGAGATTGCTACAGCAAGCAATTAAGACAACTAGAGAATTAATTAAAAAAGACTGCAAATAGTTAACAACTGTCGCAAGCTCATCTTGCTGCATGACAGTGCCAGGCCACATATTGCTAAGAAGATCAAGGAAGCATTGTTGAAGTTGGAATGGGAAGTTCTTCCGCATTCAGCTTACTTTTACTTCACCAGACATTGCCCCCTTCAGATTATAATTTGTTCAGATCAATTGCAGCACGACTTATTTGGTGAGCTTCTCAAATGTTGAGGATGTATGAAAAGGTCGATCAAAAAATGATTCTTCTTTTCGATATTTTCGATATATTTGCATGCTGTCAGAAAGATGAGAAAAGATGGAAAATACTTTGATTAATATATATAATGTATCAATTTTTTTATTATAATAAGAAAATATTGCAAAAAATCGATAAGAACTTTTGTATCGACTTAATAAAAGAAATCCCTACGAAATTTTCATTGAGCTTTTTAATTTGGAACGTGATTTAGAACGATTTGAGCTGTCGCGATAATGAAAGACAATTTTAAAATAGCTTCCTAATTAGAATAGCTTCCTAAAAGTTTTTTAAGTTAGTCCACGAATTTGTGATTAAAATTAAGATTGCTTGCTTGATTAAAATTAAGTACGCGATTATCTTGCATTAGGAATAAAACATGTTTGTAACATGTCTAGACATACAACACAAATTCACGTGATTTATGTAATAATAATTTTGAAACAAACAGGAAAATCAGGAAAATTTATGATATATACATTGATATAAAAATTTAAAATTATGTAAATAAAATGTGTTTTATCGTCTGCGTTACATAAATATTAGAAGTGATAATTATATTCATTAGTTCGATTTTGTTGAGCATAAATCGGAATGACTAAAATAAACTGTTGATTTATTCATTATCCATGTAATGTATGTATTTATAGCAGTTATATTTGATTTTGAAATAAGCACGTCACAGAAATAATAGGCATGTGATAAAAAAAACAATAAATTAATCTTAGAATATTCGATAAAATTTTCCGTAGAAATTGTAGATTAGTTCTTTGTGTTTCACAATTAGATAGTGATAAATAAATGTTTATTTACATATTCAAGATATTTAGGATTTATGTTTAGGATATATTCACACTTTTGTTAATATGTTAATTTTTTAAAATCTCTGAATATTCTTACATTTAATTAAAAACAATTTCGTCTGAAAGTCATTTCATTCCTCATTTCCTAGAAATTTGTAATATATACAAGAAGAAAAATATTATAATTTTCTAAAAAGATTTTTAATATTTGTTACAAGAACTCTCGTCTTGTAATATCTTATTACAAGATCGCATCTTTCTTCATTCACTTATTTTAATCATTATTGGTAATTTGACAAGTATTAGAAAATATAATAAAAATACATACATATAGAGTGAAAAATTTCAAATGTAATGGACCGAATATCTCGGAAAATATGAAAGATATGGCAAAATGTTTCAGTTAAAAATTGCATGGTTTAGAGGGGGCCATATTTTGGTCATATCATCTTTCTTCTAGGTGGAAGTGCCAAAAAGATATAAAAGTCGCTTCCACTTTTTAAAATTTAATTGTATAATTTTTTTTACACGATATGATTCCTTTAATTATTTTGCATATAAAAACATTAAGGTAATAATATCAAAAAATTAATCAATAGTTTATGAAATATTTTATATTTTATTCCGTAAATTATCCTATTAATTTTTTGATAATCGCATCTTAATACTTTTATGAACAGAATAATGAAATAAATCAATTGATGTAAAAAAAACACAAATTGCTTTAAAAATATATGTGAGCAAAAGATAGATAATTTTTTAAATAAGCATCTACATGTTCTCTTGCCACCAATTGATTCGTCTTATTAATCTATTCACAAAAGTATTAAAATATGATTATCAAAAAATTAATAGTTTACGAAATTATTTAATATTTTATGTCAATATGTATCGGAATAAAGTATAAAATATCTCGTAAACTATTGGTTTTTGATATCACTACCTTAATACATTTTTACATGCAGAATAATTAAAGGAATCATATCGTGTAAAAAAATTATACAATTAAATTTTAAAAAATGGAGGCAATCTTTATATCTTTTTGGCACCTCTATCTAGAAGAAAGACAATATGATCAAAATGTGGCTCCCTCTAAACTATGCAACTTTTATCTGAAATATTTTTCCGTAGCTTTTATATTTTCCGAGATATTCGGCCCATTATGTTTGAAAGTTTTCACTCTGTATATATAAATTATCAACTTTTTGAAGAACAGAAACAGATAAAGTTATGATAAAAAAATAATAGCATAAAATAATAGCAATAAATAATAAAAAAACAACAATTTAAGCTCATTTTCGCTTGATGAGATATATTTTGATCATATTTTATATTAAAATCCAAAGTTAAATTTTTCTATTTCCACATTTTCCTTAACAAAAGAGCAGATAATTTAAAAGATAATATAAAATATAAAAGATAATATTGTAATATATACAATATATTACAATATTGGAACTATTCTATAGATTTCCTACCCAATTAGCAGATACGTTAAGAAATAATATCATCGATGACTGTTGAAATGCAATCGTTTCAAATGTAAAAGACCTATATTTTTTTATAGTCGGAACAAGATAAATTAAGATAAAATAATAATAATTGGAATAATATACTTGGTTACCGGAAGTTTAGTATTTGTAGCATTATTTTAATCATTATTTTTTAAATTAAGTGCTTTTTAAATTAAGTGCCTCAAGAAGTTTATTTTCCCTAGAATCACTTTTACATTAGAAAAAGCAAAATAAAATTTTATTAAGTAACTTGAAATGAAATTCTTGAGAAATTTTTTTCGACCTCTCTCTCTCTCTCTCTCTCTCTCTCTCTCTCTCTCTCTCTCTCTCTCTCTCTACTACTACTAACTAATAATAATAATAACTAATAACTAATAACTAACTAACTAACGTACTACGTAACGTAACGTAACGAACGACGTAACGAAC
>NW_012130077.1:5468611-5474313 GCF_000143395.1 Atta cephalotes
AAGGAAAACGAAACTAAAAAATTTTAAAATTTTAAAGTTTAAACGTTTAACGTTAAAGTAAAGTAAAGTTAACTTTCGTAGTAAGTTTTAACGTTTACCTACCTCTCTCTCTCTCTCTCTCTCTCTCTCTTTCTCCTCTCTTCTCCTCTCTCCTGTGATGATTTCCCAAAATAATAATAAAATCTGGATTAAAACGATCAAATTCCAACGTGTCCATCGAAGAAAGTGCCCGAGATAACTAACCATCACGCTTAACGAGACCTTTGTGGCATCATCCAAAGGCAAGCATCCTGTTTAGTACCATAGATGAGTGATACAGATCATATTGTGAGTGACGACGATACGAATTGCAGTTGCTCTAATCAAAATCGACATTGATATCGACAAGGAAATGTTGTGTCGTGACAGACATATACGTTATTGAGATAATCGATTATTCGGCATGCAGTCTCGTGTACTTTGTCACGCAATGTATCACGTGGAAACGATTACGAAAATGAAATCACACAGACGATTCATACGGACAAATCGTGATTCAGTCTATTCCAAAAAAAAATTATTATCTATAAATGTTGTATGATAAATAAAAATATTAAATATATAACACTGACATATAAAAAGACAAGAGTGCTCTGTAGAAAAACGATAGTTTCTGTATAGAGAAGCAATATTTGTTTTATAAACAATTTATTCTAAAACTCTAAACACAATGCAACAGCGATAAGAATACAGCAATAAGAATGTTATAGAAATAAGCGATATATAATTGTCGCCTCCCCTTGCACAATGCTGCGAAAGAAATTAAAAATGCCAATCAATCATATATTTTCGTATACATGGTGTCCCGTACGTTTTGGTTCATTGTTTTTGTGTAGATAGAGCGGACTAAACTGAATCGAAAAGTCCTCTACCATTTTACAATTTTTGCAATGGTTAACGAGATTATTATCTTAATTATTATTAATTATTAATTATTAAAAGTCGCTCAGTATTGTTTTTCTAATAAATAATTTTTTATTCAAATACTATTAACTTTACAGAAAATCTGCAAGAGATAAAAATCATTTATTTTCTTTTCATATAGAACTCTAAAGTCCTAAACATGATGCGTACACAACAGCGATAGCGATAGAAACAACGATAGCAATAACGATAGCAATAGCAATAGCGATAGGAACAGAGGAATTCAACATATTCTTATGTTGGATTTCTCTGCTTCTATCGCTATCGCAATTGCTATCGTTATTTCTATCGTTATCGCTGTTACCTCACATTGTGTTTAGGGGTTTACACTATCGCGTTTTATAGAACAACTATATGTTTTTTGCGCAACGTTTTTTTTAAAAAAAAGTTGTATGTTGTTTTATAGATGTATGTATTTATAGATTGACATGTGTATCGCTTGTTTGTTATTTCAAAAAATGCAATCAAAAATGGCGTAATAGTCTGGTGACTCTTTGACCTGTGACATAAAGGCAACGATCATGTGTTCGCGTACGATTTAATTCGTCAGATAGATAGATATGTTTCGAATGTGGCGTACGCGAAATGAGCAATCTCATCGATTCGATTTCATTAGATGGAATATTTATCTATCATGTAATATTTAATTGATATTAGGTGCCAATAATAAAAATAATAATAATAAAATAATTTCAAAGAAAGAGACTACAAACAATTTTTAATACAAATTATTATTTATATTATATTATATTTTTAATAGACGACTTTATTCCTAATATAGATCGAACAAAAGCGATATCGCTTCGCATAAAATATTAATTTTAATTAATTTTAATTAATTTTAATATTTTAGATAGCAAAAAATCTGTAAGTTATATGAGCACGATTAGAAATAAACAAAAATAGCATACTGAAATTCTTATTTATTTATCTCTACCTTAGTGACTTTTATTATGGTCGTTTATTATATGGATCTTTAAAGTCATCGATAATATATCGTAGATAGAAAGTGGATTCTTCACATAGAAGAACTTCATCTTACTCACTATTTTCCTCCTTTTTTCTTTTTCTGGGACTCGTTTGCTTCATTTAACTTTTCTATTTCTAATTCCAAAACTTTTTGCTTTCGTCGACATGTAGGCGTTTTGGAAAACCAGACTGTAATATATTAAAGTTCAAGTTTAAACCTGCTAAAAGTTCGGTATCTGCTATACGCTATTACGCATTATCAAACCTAAAAACGCATCTTCCTCTTCGCGATACACTGGATCCTTGAAACTCAATGCATTTACTAATTCCACATGAGTCAAAGGATGAGTTCGTAATTGTACCATTCGCTTCGTAGTCATTACCTGCATCATGATAGAATAATAAAAGAACGTTAAATTAAAAATAATATTGTAAGTACTGATAACATTGACATTTGTAATGTAAATTATCGACCTCATTGATTGTTGCTAAAATAGTTCCTATCGTGAAACCGTCGCACGCTTTAGCCATAGCTGACGTATCAAATTGTCGGCTAATACCCGAATACTAAAAATTAAAATTAATTTTTACAGGTAAAAATAAATTATTAACTATGTCAATATAAACTCGTTTGACGAAATGATTTTAGTTTAGCGTTTAATTTTAAAAAATTAAGAGATTGGGCGATTATTATTAATAGATGAATAAATTAAAGATATAAAGCGATACTTTAAATATGCAATTCATTAAATATGAATTCGAACACACACAACACAAGTGAGTTTGTACAACTTACTTTATATAATAAATCTTTCCATATAAAAGACACAGTGCCGTAATCTGGTCTAGGAATATAAATAACTTTATCATAAGTTTGATATAAGAGTTTTGGATCACCGTCCCAAGGCTTATTAGATGTTCCAATAAACAAAACTCTGTCTTCACTCGTGATGTTCTTCACTAATTTTGGCAAATCTTTTCTCAAACGTTTCGGATCGGTTTTATCAGTTTTTGCTACTTTTTTTATAAACGGCTTTTCCGCGTTGTCCATGAAGATCACTGATGGCTGTAGTAATCGCGATACCTTCGAAAGTATAGAGATTTACTTAGTATTCACAATATTATTCAACTCCGATAAAATTGATTGCTTATCACGATCAAACTTATCATAATTATATTTTAACTCTTTCTGAGAACTGAATATCAACTGCATTGAAACTGAAATAATCGTAAACAATTTTATCATTTACAAGCAAATGTATTCAAATTCCTTCCTTTCCTCTCCTGATTTTGATCTCCTGAGTTTTGATATAAATACTACAATTCTATAAATATATGATAATTTTCGAAAACTGAATAATTGTATACATATACCCATTGACAAGATTTGTATCATAAAAGCTAAACATAAGATCTCGATGGTCTAATGGCTCATACGGAATACAAGAGATCTGGGTTCAAGTCCCGGCCGAGGTAACATTTTTTGCAAATTTATTTAAGATTATTACCCTTATAATATCGGATATCAGATCGATTAAGAATTTGCTTGTCAATTTAACTTGTGACATTATTGCATATACTGAAATAATTGTGTTTGATAAAGTCCAGAAAAATTTCGGCGCGCAGTTCGAATAACTATACAAAAAATATGATATATATGTATGTACATGTATATATTATAAAATATAGATAATTCACTGTGAATTATTTAGGTATTGAGAAGATCTAGCTTTGACCGTTATAGGCTTGAATATGCTTATACTTAATATATAAAAGCTAAAGTAGCTTAATATATAAAAGCGAAACATTACAAACCTTCGAAATCAGATGAACGAGCATAATCAAACCTGACTTGCCAGGATATTTGCCAGCGATATTCGCCGGTGTAATATCGAAGAGTGTAGCTCCAAGTTCCGTACAGATCGCGTTCACCAAGAGTTTTTTGCCACTGCCGTGCGGACCGGCTATCAAAACTGATCTCACGAGAGGTGTAAGTTCTCTCAAAATTTGATTGCCCAGCGGAAGTATACAGTATTCGGCGATCAATTGCCTAATGTCGCCTGACGTTATTTAATTAATTATTAAACTGCTTTAATTAAATTGTATAATTCGAAAATACTTTGGCAAATTTTTGGCAAATTTTGGAAAGAATTTTTAGTAAATATCGAGAGAGAGAGAGAAAGAGAAAGAGGGGGAGAGAGAGGGAGAGAGAGGAGGGGGGAGGGAGAGAGAGAGAGAGAGAGAGATGTTATTTGTTGCAGTAATATATCGAAAATACAAATTAATTTAAATGAAATAAATTTAAGTGTTATATATTTAAATACCAAGTGTCGGAAGAGGATCTTTCTCTTTCATACGAAGATCGTGATTCGCAAAAGATTTTTCACCCTTAAACTCGTTTAGCGAAATCTCACGGTGAAGCTTAATAATTCCTTGTGTGAGAAGTTCCTCGAAAAGGGATTCGGTTGTTCTGTCGGGTGTTAGGTCTTTCTCTTTTTTCCTTTTATTTTTTTTTCCACTCCTGCGAATTCGCTTCTGAGGTTTCTTCGCGCGTTTTCCTTTGAGACCTTTGTCTCTATCTAACGCAAGCTGAAGCATCTCTATATCACCTAATTATAATATCATGTCGCGTTATTATAACAATCGTATGAATTTGTTGTGTTATCTGGATAAATATAATCTCTCAAAAATATAAATTCGCGTGCGAATTACTCTGATATCATCTGTTGCGAATTATTTTGATACCGCATTATCTATGTATAGAAGAATAATAATTTGTTACACTGACTTCCGATGTTGGCTCATTTAAAGGTATTTTTTACGTTTTTCATTTATTCATTAAAGTCTAAATTGATTTTTAAATTATTATAATCTCTCAAATATAGAAAGAACAGCATCTTTTTTATGTAATATAATTCTTTGTAATTTCTTGCAATAATTTTAGCCAGTATAGGATACGTGATTGTTACATCGGATATTGTAGAAATTTATATACAAAATAATACCGTATATAATATGTATGATGCTCACTTTTTGACAAAGGAAAAGAACATTTTAAATAAAAAAAGAAAAAGAAATTGAATGAAAAACAACCTTATTTTATGTTGCTTTCAGCTTTTGATTTTGATTATTCTTTTTTGAGAAATATAGTTCATCTACCTCTCATTGTTTGATCCACTACTAGTCTGACTTCGTCCTCGATTTCCCTTGTTTTTTCCACTTCTATCATATTACGATAAGGCAATTGCATCTGGTTTGCGGATTCGTCTTTGTCTTTCCATACATCTTGATATTCTTGATTCGCGTGAATCAATTCCGGCAGAAAGTTAGAGAGAACAGATTTGAATCCTAGATCTGTCTCGTCTTCTGACTGCTCCGTTTCGCTGTCTTTCTTTGATTTTGAGCGTTTCGATTTCTTTGATTCCTTCGATGATATCGCCGTGGACTTACTCACAGTACTCTCAGTTCCCTAACAAGAAAAATAAGAACAAGAAGCGCAATTAAACGCTATAGCAAAATTGCTTGAAGTCGGCCGTCAATCTTTGTAGACACAAATTTAAATGTTGATTATAAAAAAAATATTTTAGTTTGATTATAAAAAAAGATATTTTAATGCTAATTAATCGATTTGATAATCGCTTTATTACGTTTTCTTGCAATACTAATACAATTTAAACATTTATAAAAATGAATTTTTGTACATACATGCATTTTTATTAATTCTTATTGTCTATGTTTTCTTCATTATATATGTACATATATATATATAT
>NW_012130077.1:5475139-5484914 GCF_000143395.1 Atta cephalotes
CATCGATACTTTACTTGTCTGCTGAAAATCATTCGCGAACCTCCGCTTTCAGCAGATGGTAAATCAGGTATCTTTCCAGTTTGCTGAAAATAAGTGTTAATCCAATTTCGAATTTCACTTCGTATCTTTTCTTCCATAATAGCGCTTTTCTCCTTGCGAATTCTCTCCGTGGCTTCTAAAATCAAAGCCTCGTATTGTTGTTGAAAATTCATCTGCTTTTCGTATCTCTGCTGTTTCAGTTTTTCCGCTTGCTTAGCATTCTCCGTGATTACTTGACTGGGCTGCAGCATTCCTTTGAGATAATTGATACGTTATAATCATATACGATATAATTAACATGTTATACATATCGAACGAGACGTGAATAGCAACTGTTCTCGTTTCTTTATCGAAACGATATTATAAATTTAGTATTTTGTTTACTTTTTTTTCTGTGTCTTTTCGATAAGAGACAGACTATATAGGGAGATTTATTACGACTGGATTATTTTTACCTATAAGTAACATTTCCTCAAGACGTCTTTTGCGAATGTAACATCTAGTGATATATCCTTTCCATACTTTTTGAATTTTTAATGCCGCGAGTTTCTCGCTCGTTTCATCTATTTCTTCCACTTCTAGTTTTGTAGTTGATCTTTCCTTCATTTCACGAACTTCTTTCATAAATTGATACCGCAGTCTACCTTGTCTCGCTCGTTCATGAGCCTGAAGAATTAAAGTTTACAGACGGCTTGAAAAGACTTGTAAACTAGGATATAGATATGTCGGTTTTTTATATAAAATGTATAATATATGTCTAATATATTATATTATACATATATAAAGATTAGAATACGTCAGAATACGACTAGAATACAGTAGAAGACACGACAACTTCACATATGGCGGAGTTTAGATTGATTTTGATTTATAGTAAATATTCATTTTATATTTATTAAATGAGAAAAATAGAAAAATAACATAAAAGATATTTCCAAGATGTAAATAATATACAGGATGAAAAATTTCAAACGTAATGGGCCGAATATCTCGGAAAATATGAAAGATATGGAAAAATCAAAAAAGTTGAATGGTTTAGAGGAGGCCATATTTTGGTGGCCTTTATATCTTTTTGGTGCCTCCACCTAGAAGAAAGACAACATGATCAAAATGTGACTCCCTCTAAACCATTCAGTTTTTATCTGAAACATTTTTTCGAATCTTTCATATTTTCCGAGATATTCGGCTCATTACGTTTGAAACTTTTTATCTTGTATATATAATATATCATCCATTTTCAATTTACATGAAGATTTATATGAAGAATACTAATCTGGAAAAGGCTTGCTGGGCAAAGATCGAGCTTCGTCAAGATTATTAGAAAGAGCAATCATAAATGTGTTAAAATGAATTCCATCCGTTAGATATTTAGTCATTTAATTGGCTGTCTCATATCAGTTACAGTTCTGTTTTTTAGAAACGCGATATCACTGTAAAATAGGAATCTTATTGTTAATCGAATCTTTCTTATGACTCGCGATACCTGAATAAGTCGTATAGCCTGGGACTCGGTAATTTTTCTGGGCACAACAATTTCATGAAGCGCACCCAGATTTCGGAGGGTATCTTCGATGAATCTGCGTCTCCCTTCGATTTCAGCGATTCGATCGCGTCTGTAGTAACTCGGCACTCGAATTTCGGCCTCCTGCGGCATCACACCACACTCGATCAATACGTCATCGTAATAGCTGTGCTCCGAAAGATCGATATTGACCAATTCGTGCTTCAACTCCAACACTCTACCCAGAGTTGCATCCAATGATTTCTTGATCAGCAAACGCTTCTGGGGCTGTATTACTTGATCATGGCATCGCTCGAGTTTGTTACACGCGAGGATATATTTTACGTACAACGCTGAAACGACATCGTGCGCCTTTTTACGGTCCTTTTGAGGCTTCGCACCTTGAAGCACCGTATCCGCTTGGATCGCCTCTGTAAGCGACGTTTGGGCCACTCTCCAAAGCTCGTCATATGTCACACTCGACATTCTTCCTCAGTTTTTTCAAGTATCGAACGCGCTTGATAAATTATTACCCGTTAATGTTATTATTCATTGTTAGCTACGGACAATCGATTATTGGTTACCTAGCAACGGAATTATCGGCCAGGAATCACGTTTGTCCCGTAGCGACTGGTGATCAAGTAAAAGAAATTATTCTATTGAAATCGAATTAATTTATATATTTACAATATATTCTTCATCTTTTTTCTTTTTTCTTTTCTTTAATCGATAAGTTATTAGAATGAAAATTGAAGGAAAAGCAGGGAACTAACGATTACAGTGAAATATAGAGAATAGTGAAATAGACACGAGCTCTTCTAAGTGGTTCTGTCTAGTTTCTGCTCGATGAATACAAAAATTTGTAATTTGAGCTCCAAGTTGTATTTATTCAAAATTTTCCCGTAAAAAGATGTAATCATATATTCATTCAAAATTTTGGATTTTCAAAAAATATTTATTCACCAAAAACTATGAATATTTAACAAGTATTCATATTCATTCAAACAAAATATAAACTGAAAAAGAAAATTCCAATAAAAGCAATCATTATCTCTTAACTGGCATTTTGATGACTTAAGTAAAAAAAAAATAGAATTTTATTTATTTTTTGTCATTGTAATATTCAAATTTTATGAAGGAAATTTAAAAATTTTGAAAAATATTTTAGAAAGCAATACATTTTTTATTTAAATATCTATTTGATAGAGCGTTATACGTATTCCGATATAATTCCGGTTACATCACAGTAAATATAGTAATGTAAACATTTTATAAGATATCTTGGGCGCATCGTTCATTATGATCTGTGGACATTAAATTCCGAAATGTATTATTTATTTTCAACAAAAATATCTTTGTTTAATATAGGTTGAATAAAAACATCCATCACATAGATTGCGAACTAAGCGCGGTGTAATCGTAGCTGTTGGTTTTATAGATTTTGTTTTCTCTTGCAGGCTTGCACAGATATATATAGATAATACAGAATAAAAGTGAATAAACAAAACGAAAATATTCGTAATCATATTCAAAAAAATATTCATTCAAATGGAATGAAAAAGTATTTATTATTTCTTGACGAAAAAAGAAATGATGAATAAAAGAAAAAAATTCGAATGCGTTTTTTCATTCATTTTTTATTCATTTATTTAAATATTATATGTATTCACCGAATACATTAAATCTATCTAATAAAGTTTTTTCAATGAGAAAAAATCAAGTCTGACGATAAAAAAATGATGCGAATTTATTCTTTTGCGTTCGCTTTTTATATTTAGCATGGATATGTTTAAAAGAAATCGAATGTATATATTTTATGTTTCTTTATTTACAAATATCTATTCGAAAATTATCTAAGTGTACGAAAATTCGAAAATAAAAACAATGCTTTTAAAATAAATTCAATCGAATAAAATAGCAGAATTAATTGCGCATTATGATATGATCGAGAATTGCCGCCACATTAAATATAGAAGAATTTTTCCCACACATACTTTTTTGTTAGATAGAAAAAGAATCGACTTTTGAAACTTTATATGTTATTTTGACATGAAACTAGTATTGTAAGAAAATTGCTAATCCTCGATCACTCTACCTTTATTTTTGAACAATCGAAAATAATATTTATCCCTTGCTTCGCAGGAAATTAAAAGAGACAGCAGGTCTCTTTAACCTGCAAGATGAACAGATGATTGGCCAATCGTTTTTCTTCGTTTGACGAAATTAGCGATCTAACTCAAATAATTACAATAGTTAACCATGATTTTTGACAAATATAGCAGGAGCCATTTAAATATTTTAAATAGAAAAAAACTTTTTCTATGACGCGTTCTAAGGTGATGATATATTATCTACCTATAATTAGACTTGTTTTTTTTTATTCAATTTGTTGTACGCTTCACTTTCTTTTTTCTTTTAATTTAATGTGAAGAAAAAAAGATGAATGTAAAAAATGCAAACAATTTATTATTAATAATTATTACGGTTATTTCATCAGAATATCTATTATGGAACATGTCGGAATGAATACCGATCGGAATTATTCCGTTCTGCCTAAAAAAACATAATCTAGAGAATAATTGAATAATATCCCGATAGGGATGCATTTCGAATAATTAATAGATATTCTGTATTGGATTGGCAAGGAAGTAATTGCATTTTTTAGCTCAAAGTTGTATATACAATATCTTCGTCGATAATAAATGAAATTTAAATTTAAAAAAAAGGTTTTAAAGCTTGAAATCTCTACTTTTAAAAGCTTCCCACATTTTTTAAGTTTATATGAGTTTGATAATTTTTACATACCAAAAACTACTGAAAAAGACGGAAAATTTTCTTCTCACTTTATAGGTTTGTAACGTGCCCAAAACAAAATTTGAGAAAATTTTCGATTATCTATCGTGGAAGTTTGATATTTTCCCTACAAAATTGTTTTTTTTTTAATATTCCTACGGTTTTTGATTACTGAGTTATCGCGGATTAAATAAAAGGATTATTTTGACTTTTAATTGCTCATAACTCCGTTAAAAATTGTCGTACCGCAATTTAAAAAAGAGATTCTTAAAGCTGAAACTTTATTCTATCAAAATATATTTATATTGGTAAGAAAGTAATTGTGGTTTTTACTGATAGATACCTTTTAAATAAATGGCATCATTTTCATTACTTTTTTACCCAATATATTATTATTGTTCCGCCGATTCTACGCGTTTTTTAATAATCTTTGCCTACCGAAAGTATTATATATTAATCCACTAAACGAAAATGGATTGAAATGGATTAAAATGAATTCAGATTTTCAGAAATACGGATTCATGAATGTTAAAATGAATCCTTTTCAATCCTGAATGTATTTTTATTCATTTATTAGGAATGGCATGGAGTATATTTCTATGCTTTTCAATTAAAAAATAATATAGTATTTTGTGTGCATCATGAATACTGCTTAATTTAAAATTCTGAGTAGAAAATACAGTGTTTCAATCCAATTGAATCTAAAAATAATATCGGCCATTTCTGTGCATCATTGAATACTGCTTAATTTAAAATTCTGAATAGGAAATGTAGTTTTTTAGTTTACTTTAATAATAGTTGAATATAAAAAAATTTTTTTCTTTTAAAATCGGCCATGAATACTATTCAATTCAAAATTATGAGTAAAAAATCCATTTCATTTAAAAACGCATTATGAATGTTACTTTATTAAAAATATGAATAAGAAATTTTTCGTTTTAATTCAACTGAGTTAAAAAAAAGTTGTACCATAAAAATATATCATGAGAATTCTCCTTCATTTAATAATTAAAAGAAACATAAAAAGAACTATGTAAATATGTACAATAAATGTTACTTATATAAATTCCTTATTTTTAATTAATAAATTAATGGCTTTTATATATTTTTTTTATCTTAACACATTCCCTTTATTATATAGCATATATTTTTTGTATAAAAGTTTTAAAATAATAATTATATAATAATTATATAATTATTTAATTATAATTACTACTTTAATTTAAACTTTTACATATATAAAAATATTTATGTGGAATCCAATCCATTTTTATGGATTTAAAATATGGATTCGGATGGATTGAAAATTTTCAATCCATTTCAATCCATTTTGCTGGGAATAAAAGTATTGATTAATATTGACCAATATTAGTAATATCGATATACGTATGTATATTGATAGTCTTACAGCTTTAAGCTTTCATTGTTAGTACATGTAGGGATTAATCGTGATAAATTGCAGTACACTTTTAGACTCTAACGTTGTTTAGAGTTTGTAGAGTTAAGAAAAATCCCTTTCGATTCGGCCTGTCGGTTTGATTTGCATTAATCACTGAGTTAGTTGACCATGATCTTCAAATGACAGGAGTCATATTATTTAAATATTTTAAATAATAAAAAGCTTTTTCTATGATGCGTTCTAAGATAACGATGTATTGTCAATTGCATATCACTACTGATACTGATAATGAGACAAAAGACATATGAAAATAGTCCAATCAAGTCACATATCAAATTTAAAAGAAGATATGTTCCATTTCATGCATGATATATCATTTTATTCTTGTTCACCAAATATTAAAAAAAGATAAAATGATACATCATGCGTGAAACGGAATGCACCCCTTCCCTTATTGTTCTTTATGTATGATTTATAAGGACAGGTGATTGGTCGATTTAAATAGATCTCGAATTCTACAGTAGCTCAATAGCTAACATTATCGTTCTATTCCATGTTCCACGGTGTTCCACCTCATTTCACCAGCTAGCAGCAGAGCAGCTAGCTACGGCAGCTACCTCTGTTTTAAAACGTGATTGTCATTTCAAAGGTTCAGCCATTCAACTTGATTCGACTGAATGCTTGTTCACGAATGTAATGTTCTGTGAATAGAGGTTCGTCAATCGTTGACCGAAGGTGATGATAAGAGAGCATCCGCAGTAATGGCATCGGCATTGGAGCAGTTTGTAAATAACGTACGAACGCTTTCGAAGCAAGGTATGACCGACTTCTAGTTATGTATTGTGAAAGCGTGGAACTTAACCTTAAAAACGCAAAAAGCGAAACAAATCTTAAAAGCATTGCCAATGTAAAGAACTTCTTTAAAAAAAAAATGCTTTTTAAAATTCGCTTCGTGTATTTAATAATAATAATAATAGCTTAGATAACATTTAGACAAAAGAATTTTTATTTCATTACCACTGTATAATCTACTTGCATGTACAGGCAATTTTAGAGAATTATATGACATCATAAGCAAAAGTGTCGAAGTATTAACGAAGAATGGACAACACTTGGACAATGTTTTGGAAACATTAGATCTGCAACAACATTCATTGGGTATCTTGGCAGTGCTCTGTGCAAAATTTTCATTGCCTAATCCTAACGGCGGAAATAATCCTGATGCACATAAACTCTTGTTTAATCAGGTTCAAGAGTTTATTATTGGCTGTAATGGAGAGCAAGTTAGATTTGCACCAGATACATGTGAGTATATAAAGTTTTTCATTATGATTTCGTTGACAGCATCATTGAAGTATTATTATCCCATATATATAAATACAAGTTTAACTTAGAAATCATTTATCAATTTACACTTGCTCCTTCCAATTTAACCCATTAATTTTTCTATCTGTTAAAAAAGCAAATATCTTCTTTAAAATCTTTTCGAAAATTATTTCTGTATTAACAAATTTTATTCAAAAAGATATTTAAAATTGAATTAATATAAATATATATAAATTTGTATAATTTAATTTTGAAAATTTTGCAATAAAATTATATGTGCATTTTGTAATTAAAAATTCTAATTTAAATCCAAATTGGCAAAAACGAGTATTTGTTATATTTATTTACAACATTGCATGTTTGATATTAAATGTTTACATCACAATAAATACGTACATTTATTTTATTAAAATTTTCAGTTGATGTTGAATTCTCTAAATATATTAATAATATTCGTTTAGTTTGCCCTCCAATTATATTTAATCTTTATCTCATATGCAACATTAATAATTCTTCTTATAGATGCAGACTTATGTCACCTATTTACACAGAGTTTAGTCGAGTCAAAAATGCCATTACGTGGAATCCAATTGTTATGCCGTGCAATACGCAAAATACAACTTTTTGACAGTCAGCTGACCTCAATACACGCGGACCTTTGTCAATTATGTCTTCTGTCCAAATGTTTTAAACCAGCACTCGAATTTCTCGACATAGATGTCACAGGCATTAGTCAGGAAGGAGGTCAATTTGATTCAAAATATTTCCTATTATACTATTATTATGGTGGCATGATATATACAGCATTAAAGAATTACGATCGAGCATTATATTTTTTTGAAGTATGCGTTACGACACCTGCGATGGCAGTTAGTTACATCATGCTGGAGGCCTATAAAAAGTACATTTTGATCTCACTGATATTACATGGGAAAGTATTAAATTTACCGAGATATACGAGCCAGGTGATCAACAGATACATCAAACCATTAAGCCAACAATATCAAGAATTGGCTACAGCTTATCTAGTTAATAGTTGTGAAGAAGTACAGAGCATTATTACTAAGTATCAGCAAGTATTTGTGAGGGATCATAACCTGGGACTCGTAAAACAAGTACTTGCTTACTTGTATAAAAAAAACATACAGAGGCTGACCAAGACTTTCCTAACGCTTAGTTTAAGTGACGTTGCGAGTAGAGTTCAATTATCGGGTCCTGTTGAAGCGGAAAAGTATATTTTAAATATGGTGAGTTTCTATTATATGCCATCGCATATTGTGTAATAAATAAATAAATATCTGAAAACCAATAATTTTTTAGTCATAAATTTTTTGATAAATTTAATATTTTTCTTTCTAATATAAATATATTCTCTTTTTTTCTCTTAAAAAAAAACTTAAAATAAAGTTGATAACGTTGATAAAATTTTATTTTTATTTTTTTTGTCATTTTCCTTTAGTCACAAATAAATAAAGAGTCAATCTATAAAATAATAAATAAAAGTTCGTTTTCAAATTTAGCTAATACTGTAAAGCATTACACACAATGTCTGTAAAATACAAATTGATATTGTTCATTAGCGAGTTATATTTTTTAGATTGAAGATGGCGAAATTTTTGCGACTATTAATCAAAAGGATGGTATGGTAGTATTTCACGACGATCCTGAAAAATATAATTCACCACAAATGCTTGCAAATTTTGAGAAGGAAATGGCAGCATGCACAGAATTAGATAAACGAGTATTAGAGATGGAAGAGGAGGTTGTCCTTACCCCGCAATATGTTCGCAAAGCTTGCGGACAAAACGATCAGGATGATCAAGCCGCTGGACCTGCACCGACAAATGTCACAAATGCGCAAGGTCAAATTAAACAAAACACCTACTCTATGTAACATATACATGTCGTTGTGTGTTATCTTTATTAAAAAATAATAAGAAATCACGATAAAAAATCTTGTTGAGAGTCAAGACTTTAATATCTGAAAGCTTGTTTTTTGAACGATGATAGTAATTAGAATATTTAATAAAATATTTTCGCGACTTGAATGTCGCCTATTTTGTAAACAATTTATGAATACGAGTTCGTTTATATATATTAGATTTTACATATAAGTTGAATTATAAGTTATAATGATATATGTACATATACGTTACAGAGATATTATTTTATTATCATTATTATTTTACAATCATATAAATTAATGTGAAAATATTCTACTATCAATATTATATTAATTATATAAAATTACAATTTATATCTTTATGAAATAATAATCATTCAATATTATTCATTTATCATAAAATCTCTGTAACATATAAAAACTAGATTTATATAAATGCATGATTATTTGCGCGTATCAAGTGGTCAGCTTCTTTAAAGTATTCTCTCACGATACATGTCCATTGTTGTAAAATAATAAATAATTCATTTTGTACAAGATAGTTCCAAATTGCTAGTCAGCTTGTAATATATCCAAACTT
Organism: Atta cephalotes; assembly: GCF_000143395.1. NCBI lineage: Eukaryota > Metazoa > Arthropoda > Insecta > Hymenoptera > Formicidae > Atta > Atta cephalotes. Next base: position 5,484,681 of record NW_012130077.1, read on the forward strand.
GATCATATCCAAGGCTTTATTATTAAAATTATTATATACATAACTATAACTAAAAATTAGTGTATGGCAATATTTTCTTGCAAATTACTATACTTCTAATATTACTTAAAAATTCAGTTTTACATATATGTGTTATCGCATATATACAAGTTGATTGGTAAACTATTATATGAAAACGTTAAAGTAGACACTTTATAGTATATATATATATATATATATATATATATATATATA
>NW_012130077.1:5484934-5491471 GCF_000143395.1 Atta cephalotes
TTTAAAACGTTTAACGTTTTAAATTAAGTTATTAATTATTAGTTAGTTACGTACTATATATATATAGTATATATATATATATAAGTAAGTATATATATATATATATATATATATATATATATATATATATATATATATATATATATGTGTGTGTGTATATCAAGGAAAATCTTTATAGAAAAATATCAAAAAGCTTACAAATTATTGAAAATTTTTTATTTGCAATATTAAATATCTTCACAATATCCATTTAATTTTTTGTATCTTTCGGAATGTATAAAAGAAAAACTTCTCTTTTTTTTGTTTCAGGCTGATGATACTTGTATAATTTAAATTTAATCACAAGAAGAGTTAAACTGAGTTACATTTTTAAGATAATAATTGATCAATTTTCTTGAAAACCATTTCACAAATTTCTTCCATATCCTTCGATCCATCGATAAATGTTACAGTTTCATACAGCTCATTGTTTTGTATAACTTCATTTTTGTACTTTACAAATTCAGGCCATACTATTTTATCAAAATATCCCGGCACATCAGGTGGCTCATATATACGATTTTTTCTTCGTTTCCAACATTGCTCCTTTGTCAATGTTAAAAAGTATTTATAGTCACATAAATCTGTGATGGCCTTATGTTCGAAGAGTAAGAAACCATCCAATATCAATAACTTCTTTGAATCGATTGGATTTTTTTCGGGAGACTGAAGTATCTTTATAACATCTGAATACATTTTTTGCATATCCAAGCTTGTTGATAGTTCCCAATTTACGTGATTCAATTCCTGTATCTTAACATGACGTGGATCGCCTGGTGGCAAAAAATAATTATCTTGACATACCAGAACGGATGTTGGAAAATAATCATGGATCTTATTAGCCAATGTACTTTTTCCACTACAGGTTGCACCAGATATACCAACGACAAACCACTGCTTCGCCATTTTTAATTTGCTTGCAAGAGTATCATAGTAGTACTTGATCTACTAGTGTAGATAAGAGAGTTTATTACATTCGTTTAATAAGTTTATAACATTCGAATAACCCTGAGTAAATTGAATGACGTAACCTCTTCCTCTTTATCTCCCTCTCATTATACAATTTTATACATTCTTACATTCCTTATAACACATTCATGCATGTATATCACAAGTTGTATATATGAATGTTACAAAATACAATATAATGATTACGCAATGTTACAATAATAATATAGTCGATATCGCTGCATGTTTTGACAACTTGCTACTAAGTTGCTACTCCATATTTTCTATTTTATGAAACAAGTGTGATTTCACATGATATATGGTAAAGAGTATCAAACCACCGACGAAAATTAGCCCAAAACTCGCGGGAATTATCAAAGCCAAATCGTACGAGTAAAAAAATGATCTTAATCTACTATCGTCGATAAACGGTAGACCGATTACCCACACAGTATAATAGAGAAACAAGACGAATGTTAATATTAATATTACTTTTCCTCTTTGACGATCACTATCAAACATTGTTGAACATTTCTATTTTGATTTTAACTTTTAGTTTACACATTGTGCTATTTCTTATAGTTCAATGTCATTATCAATATTATTCCACATATTCTTGTTCAAAGTTCTTGAAGTCTTCTTCTGTAAAAGCTGTTTCTTCTGATTTCTTGAATTTTTCTTGTTGAATGTATTTCTTTCCTACAGCACGTTGCAACAACTACAAAATATTTCATGAATTAGTCAAGAACGCTTGAGGACTGTAGTCTGCAACAAGTCTGTATTTCTAATTTAAATTCTCTTTAAAACTTTAAATAAATGTTTAAGTATCTTTGTGTTTTTCTTTAGATATTTGTTTTAAATCATATAGTACAAGAGCACAAAGTAAGTACAACAATATAAAATATAAACACGAAAAATTTGTCGAAATTCAAAATTTATAAAACATAATTTTTCATACATTATTTGCTGTTTCAGCATTTATTCGATTACTGCTGAATAAAAGGAGTCGTTGTATATTTTCATCAGTAGGATCTTTTAGAGTGGCTAAGCGTTTCTGAGTCTCATAAACAGTAGTTTTGCTGGATCGACCCAAAATAGTATCAAGTTCTATAAAAAGAAAATATAAAATTTAATTTCTCTTATAGATCTTTCAATATGTATCTAATAATATATTACTCATGAAAATATAATAAAATATATCGTAATTAAATAATTTATAATCTATAATTTTATAATCTATAATTATAAAAGATATAAAGAATAATAAATTTCATATGAGGCTTATCTATTAGATTATGTGTATTTAAATGATAATTATAACCTGTCTTATCGTTTTTAGAGATTATCCTATGTTTAATGGGAATTAGATCCAAGGCTCCTTTGTAATATCCTCTAATATCCTTACGTTTCTTCTTTTTCCTTTGTTCTGAAATTTATTTTATCTGAAATAAATACTTGTATGCGCATCGTTTAGTAAATATACATATGTACACATGCGGTTTCAATGAACTAACCTCTCTGTGAATCTTCTTCATAACCCAATAATTCTAAGCTTTTATGCACGAGTGAATTAGACATTTCTCTGAATATCACGATGTAACTTAATTAATAGAATAACGCAAATTATTCGTTAAATTCCTAAAAAAATTAACATTATCGATAAAATTACACCGACATAACTGGCAAACAGCCGAAAAATACGATACTGACTTACTAAAATTATGCAATTGCATGAAACTAGGGTTTTTACAGATGCTATATTTCGAAAGTGTGATATCCCTATACACACATGTATGGTATGTGTATGTAATTACAGCTGTGACAGCGAATATGGCTGATATCGTTCATATGTAAACATGGCGGAACCTGCAAATAATTCGGAGGATGACAACCTGTCATGTAAGATCTTGATTATCGGTGCCGGTATGGCTGGATTGTCCGCGGCAACTCATTTATTGAAGAATAACGAGACGGATTTTCTCATCGTCGAGGCGCGCGGACGTATTGGTGGACGAATCATCGCGGCGCAAGTCGGTACGATCAGTCTAACCTCTCCTTATCTTGACAACTTGCTTCTAAATTTATTTACTTTGTGATACATCAGTGACCGATTCCACCAATTATAGCAATATTAATTAACAATATACTAGGAGGTTTAAAATCATCATTTATCTTTAGAATTTTTGAATATGTATGTACAAATTATGTGACGGTAGAAGACGAAGTAGAATCAGTACTTTAAAGAAACATCGATTATATAAATCGATTTTTCGAAATAATTAAATATATTTACGTGAATTTTGTATGACATTGATTACAGAATATATAATTCTATATGTAAGCAGGGAAATATTATTTTTGTATATTTAGCAAATTTGATAAGTCTTTTGTCAGCCTTTTGTGAAAAAATTTTTCATCAATTGCATATTTTATTATTTTTATAATATAAAATAATTTTATTTAGAAAAATCTGAAATGACAAGTTATAATATTGATATTTTTTCTTTATAGAAACATACATGAGGTGTTATTGCTATCATTATTTAAAAAATAAATAGAATATCTTCAAAGAAAAGTTTTTTTTTTCTATCTCATCTAGGCAATGAAAAAGTTGAGTTAGGAGCAAACTGGATCCACGGAGTGTTAGGTAATCCCATGTTTGAGTTGGCGATGGCAAATGGTTTAATAGACATTGTACATGTGCCGAAACCTCATAAAGTGGTGGCAGCATTGGAGGATGGAAAACAATTGCCATTTCCTGTATTACGAGAGATCTATGAGGCTTACGTATGCTTTTTGAGGCGATGCGAAGAATATTTTCTGAGCATGTACAGTCCACCAGATGGTATAACCAGTGTTGGAGCACATATTGCTTTGGAAGCAGAGATATATCTGTCTTCTGTACCACCTGAACAACGAAGAATAAGACAGCTAATCTTTGACTGTTTACTCAAAAGAGAAACTTGTGTCACGGGTTGCGACAGTATGGACGATGTAGATCTTCTAGAAATGGGCTCCTACGATGAACTTCAAGGTGGTAATATTAGTCTTCCGAACGGATATAGCGCTATATTGGAACCAGTTTCGAAACACATACCAAAGGAGTGTATACTTATGAAGCATGTTGTAACAAAGATTAGGTGAGCTTACAATAATTTAATAAATGCATGAAAATACATCAATTTTTGAATCATTGAATGAAACATGTAACAAAGACTCTAATATGAACTTATTATTCATTTTTATTTTAGGTGGCAGAAACAACAATGTTGTCAAGATGATGTCGATCCTACAGGAAAATCTGATTTTAAATCAAATAGCCTTATAGAAGTACAATGTGAAAATGGAAAGACGATCACTGCGGAGCACATAGTATGTACGTTACCATTAGGCGTTTTAAAAAGGACAGCTAAGGATTTGTTCGAACCGTCGTTGCCCACATACAAATTGGAAGCAATAAACAGACTAATGTTCGGTACAGTGAATAAGATATTTCTCGAATACGAACGGCCTTTTTTAAATCCTGGTGTATCGGAAGTGATGCTCCTTTGGGATGACGATCGATTATCTGAAGCAGAAAAGCGGGATATTAGTAAGACCTGGTTTAGGAAGATATATTCGTTTATTAAGATCTCGGACACGTTGCTACTCGGTTGGATATCCGGTCGCGCGGCAGAATACATGGAAAAGCTGAGTACCACAGAAGTGTCAGAAGTGTGCACGACAATCCTGCGGCGATTTCTTAATGATCCTTTCGTACCGATTCCGAAGAACTGTTTGCGCACCACGTGGCAATCTCAACCATATACGCGAGGTTCATACACTGCGATGGCTGTAGGAGCGAGTCAATTGGACATCAGAAGTTTGGCTGAGCCGTTGGTTCAGAAGAAAACGGAAGATAACGCAGACGAAACAGTCAAAATTCTGGTGGCATTTGCGGGCGAACATACTCATTCTTCGTTCTATAGTACAGTACATGGAGCATATTTAACTGGTCGAACAGCGGCTGAATTACTCTTGGGTACCAAACAGAGTGAGAAGCATGCCTTAAGTCTTAGTTGTGAGGATACCAGCGATCTCAGTTCGTGGATACAAGGCATTTCTTTAAATTAATGCATATTTTTTTAAATAAGAAAACTGTGACATTAAAAACGTTTATAGATGTATTTAGCTAATATACATACGGCGTTTACGTTTGTGCAATTATTTTTTTTTGTAAATACTATAGTGAAACAGTTGTCATTTTACATCGTGTACATAATGGTGCTTCTTAGGATTTTAAAACTTTATAGTTATATGTGAATAACGTGTGCATTTATTTTATAATATCGTACTTTGTTAAGGAAAAATAAGTAAAGCTTACACCAGAACTGTATATTAACGACATTGTCATATACGATGTCATAAATGCTGTGAATGATGTCACATAAAATTCGGCGAAAATCTTTGGAAATACATAGATAGAAAATATCTTGAGAATGATTATGAACAATGCGTATGTGCACGTTTTTATGCAAATTTTTATTTTATAAAGCTGAGTCGATATAATGTTATTTGCTAAACTCGTGTAGATAATATATTGAATTGAATCCAAAGACAAGCCTAACGCTTAAGTATTCGTGCGAAACATAACAATATTTCTACGATTAGTCTTTTCACAAATCTACACACACACACACACACACGCGCGCGCGCGCGCGCGCACGCACACACACACACACACACACACACACACACACGCACACACACACACATACACACATTACGAAGTAAATTATTGAGATTTTATAAAAATTTTTTTTTCTTTAAAGTAAATTATATATTATTTATTCTCAATTTTCTCATACATGTTTTTTTTTAGATATTAATTATTCGTTTGCTTTTTATTACTCATTACATATCGTACTTATTGTTTAGTAAAGCAAAGTTTCATTAAGTTAGGATTAATTTAATCTAGTCATTGAAATCGAGATATATATAAATGGTATTTGAGAAATAATAAATTATATCACGCGTGTCACTGCTTCTACAAAATAGAACAGGCATTTATATGCATATTTTACGTTTCCAGATGCGGTTATGTGCCATAAATTGATTAGTATTAACTTTTAAAATATTAAGTGAACGAAAAAGATACGAAACATTTATCTTTTTGAAATAATTCAACTATACATACATATGTGAATTCACGTAATTAATGAAAATAAAAGTCATTATTTATTAAATTTTGCACTTCTTTGTTTGTATTTCTTTAAATTAATATAACATCTATAAGAAGCAAGTCTAATATATTATTTTATCATTTAAAAGATTCATAATTCATGTTATCAAATTAGAAAAAAAATATATAATAATATTAATTAACACTACAATTGTATTAATTTTTTATTGTGTTGATAAAAAACAGCAAGTTTATAATTGATATGTATAACATTATCGTTTTCTCATGATATATTTTATTTCTTTTCTGTTATGATTAATATATATATATATATATATATATGAACATATCTATGATCTTTATCTATGATCTTAGTTTTAACTAAATAA
>NW_012130077.1:5491811-5505891 GCF_000143395.1 Atta cephalotes
AAATATCATTCAACATTGTTTTATATTTATGGCTAAAAGAATCATATTTTTCGTTTTATAGATGATAATTTTGTGTCAATTTAAATGGCAGTGTAAAAAGATATAAATATTCAAATTTCTGTATCTGAACAATATTTTTTTAGTATTCGAAAATTTTTTTGTATTTATTTGTATCTATTTCTTTGCTTCTTCAACTGTCTTTTTTATTTATTCTAATTAACGTATAAAATTGATAATTTTTCGCATGATTAAATTTAAGCCGGCTACATTGAAGATCAAAGATATAATCAAATATATTTGATCGCTTATAATTTACTATTATAATGGTATAAACTATTATATTTAATTGTGATAAAAAAATTAGTATCAAATAATTGTCAACGTCTTTAACATATGAACAAAAATGATTTCGTATTAAATAGACGTGTCAATGACTATGCGCGATATTTGGATTGACTCAGGTAAGTCGCCCCAACTTCATACGTGCACGGAGCAACGATTGAAATATAATCGCTGAAGTAAAGCAACGTGATATGTTCTCAGAATGTAAAATATACAATACATCCCTGTGTAAAGTTCATCATAATTCAACATTTGAACCGCTACGACGGACGTATCGATTGAAGTAATCTGGTCGCCAACATTTACAGCTTCCGGGTACCAAGAACCAATCGTAATATAGTCGTACCTAAACAGGAATAAAGATATAAAAAAATAAATATATTTATTGAAGAATTATCCGCTAATTTATAACATTAAGTAATATCAATCGGTATATTATGAAAAGAATTTTTAAAGACTATATAGATAAAAACTAATTTTAGAATAAGTTATATTTTTTGCAAAAAGTAAACCTTAACTACTGATATTTGATTGTGTTGGAAGTTTAGCAGATAAGTGAACATAAGAAAAGTGAAGGTGTAGTTCTTACTTGAAAGCAACCCATTTCATCGACACCATCACAATGATGTTGTTGAGAACCACCATTGTTACGTGCTTCTCCCGTGCTCGCGCGTTTCTGCAAATATTGCTGATAATTTTGAAAATCGTGAACCGGTGGTGGTGATCCAGCGATAGGATCTCGAGTAGCAGAGCCGATACCAGTACCTCCTTGATTCTCCTCTAAGAATGTGTCCGGATAAAATATTTCAGCGACCAATAAACTCGTCCATCTTGGCGACGATAAACATCCACCATCCAAGTAATGGCATCTCGATTGCCTATAATGATGACGAAAATACATATTACTCCTGGACTTTAGATGGCTAACTACACTGCGAATTAGTCGGAATAATCGGAGTCCTACATGCATCTGGTGAGTTCGATTGTCTGCGTAAAGTAACCTTCGTAAGGTATCTGCACCACATATCTCCAAACACCTTGATAATTCTTAGCGAAGACCGGAGTCGCATATTCGACTTTGGCTGGACATGGTGTCGGCGGACCCGTATATTCCGTTTTTTCCTGTGATGGTACGCGTTCTCCTCGTCGATAATCGGATGTTGAAGGTTCATCCCGGCGTTCGATGGCTGATGCCGATGACGTGATCGGCTCGCCTTGGATCGCTTTAAATAACATGCACATCCTATTTGCCAAAAAGAAACTACATTATTAGAATTGCGTTAATATATCTATATAAGTAAACTCTAAACTCTAAAGGAAACGATAACGATCGTTCCGATCGTTTAAGGATCTTCTCTCCCCTTCTCTCTTTTTAAAAGAAAATCATCTTTATTTTCAAAAATTTTTATTATTTTACAACTATCAATAGCTCGATACTTTCGGAAAATTAATCAACTTTTTAAAAAAATAGTTCATATTATACATGGCTGCTAATATATTACCAATCTAATATATATATATGCATAAGTAGAAGTGGTAGAACTTGAAACTTATTGAGATGCAATTGAAACAAATATACTTACACTCCGCTACCGTTATCGCAAAATTTGCGACCGTGTCGACTGGAATCCGGAACTAAAGTCGAATCCAATGGACTGGATCTTTTGCTTCTATCATGTTTTTCTTCTTCGTCTGTGTCAACACTATGGAAAGAGAGTTAGTATGTGTGTTAATTAGTTCGATATATCAAATTAGTATCTATTATTAGATAAATATTAAAAATTACATTTATATTATTGCAATTTTCATTTATTAAAAAGCAACTATGTAGAATAGAATTTATTTACATATATGTAGCATATAAGTCACAAAGGAGACTTGGTTTACAGAAATACTTAACTCATTCACACTTACACTTCTCTCCCGCCTTTATCTTACAACTACAAACCTAAACTATTACAATACATTCTCTTTTACCTATACATAATCTCTATATCACAGCCCTATATCACAGTCTATTATTAGTGTCCATATTCCATTTCTTATTTCCTTTTATTTCTACCTAGCATTTCTTTACTCTTATTTATCGCCCTATCTTTCCTTATATTCTTTAACTGCACGTTCCATCTACACCCTATCTTTTTTATTTTCTATTGGTCTCATTTCAATTCATTTCCTTAATTTATAAATAGATAATAAATATCTAACTACTAAAGTATAATATACTACGCTACCATCTTATTTTATATTCACAGTTGTTGTTTTACAACATTACAACATACAAAATACTCATTCTTTGTCTTTATTATCTTTATCTTTACAATAGTCTCTATATCTTTTCCTTCCTTTCTCCTTTTTTCTTTTCTTTTTATTATTTCCTTTTCTCTATGGTTCTTCCATAGTTTTATTAGTATTTTTCAAAAAGCAACTATTTATATGTCATGTATAATATTTGAAAAACGAATGGAAAAAAATTACATATAGGACGTATACATATGAAAAGATGATATATAAAATATTCAAACTTAATTTATAAAAGAAAAATTTGGCAAGTTGAGAATGCAAATTTTGAGAAACACTATACTTACGAATTTTGTGACAATGAATGCACTTTGGCAACTTTTGGCAGCGAATCGTCAGCTTTGAGAATTGGTAACGCCTTACTAAGGAACTTGAGAGTATGATTCTTTATCAGTGCACTATGGAAAAAATTTACAAACGTTGTTAATTTAATAAAAAATTATTTAATGCCGCGATCTGAATAATGACTTTACTTAATTTATTATCTCTTACTTACAAAGGATATGACGAGCCGTTTACATATTGATTCATTGGATTTCGCGGAATATAGCCTTTATTCAAATCTCCGCATATATTATGTATGGAAACATATCCTTTTCCATGTTTATCGCTACCTATAAAAAATATAATATAAATGACAAATTATATAAAACATCATTAATATCGAAAGTCAAGATGCTCAGAGTTTGAAATAAATTATGTATTATTATACAATAATAATTTTTTAAATTATTATTAATTATTAAAAATGCGAATTTTTAACTATTATAGGAACCGATAATTACGAGACAATTCTCGTAAATAGCGTTAAATGTAATTATAAGTAAGAATATTGAAATTATTATAGGTTTCGCTTTGCTTATTCCGGACCTACCGTAACATTCTTTATCGCTGTCAATGTAGGGCGGTGGCCGAACTCTCGGTGGTTCCGCATTCGGTGATTCGACGAACGCATAATATCCTTCTGGAGGCTCTTCCGTTCGTGTGGACTCATTGTCGTTAACCGGTTTGGTATTTTTGGACTCATCTTCGGCGTACGATGATGCACACAAAAGTATCATCTAGATAACAATGATTTATTTTACAGAAGAAAATAATTACAGAATTAAGATACATTAGCGTTTTCTCAGCAACACAATTTATGCGTGACGAAGTGATCGAGCAGTATATTCATACGCAAGAGTTGCGGCATCCGAGATCATCGGATTAGCTCAAAACAGTTGAAACAAGTTCATCAAATTCTGAATAATAATTCTCAGTCCATATAACTTTAGTTTGAATTATATAATAAAAGTGTTTTCATTTTTCTTCTGCATGAGCGAAGATATAGATGTTTAATTATGGTTTATACATCTTATAATTAGATATACCCAGCAAATGAGAATAAATTAAAATGGATTGAAACTTTTTTCTATCCGAATGCATATTTTAAATAACGAATACTTTTTTTGGATTTAATTGGATTCAATTAGATTCAATTGGATGCAATTGGATTGAAAAACTGCATTTCCTATTCAAAATTTTGAATTGAACAGTATTCACAATGTACAGAAAAAGCTAATATTATTTTTGGATTGAAAGGCATAGAGATATGCCCCATGCAATTCTTATAAATGAATAAAAATGCATTCAGAATTGAAAAACATTCATTTTAACATTCGTGAATATTTCTGAAAATCTGAATTCATTTCAATTCATTTCAATCCATTCTCGTTTGCTGGGTTATATAATAAAAGTATTTTCATTTTTCTTCTGCATGTCCTATGAGCGAAGCTATAGATGTTTAATCATGGTTTATGATTAGATATATGTAACTTGTAAGTGTTCTCTCATTTTTTCATTAAAAAATTTCAATTTGCTTCACAGTATGATTAATTATTTTAATCATATTTAACTAAAAAAAAAAACTAAATTAGTTGAGAAAACCTGAAGAAAAATTTTACTCAATAATCCTTAACAACACGTTGCAACTAATGGATCAAAATTCTCATTCTTCGAAAAAAACAAAACGCAAAAGATTCAACAATTATATAAATATGTAATTATATAAATATTATTATTTATAAATAATATTTTTTAATTTTGTTGCAATCGTGACTCATATTTGATTTTCTCGATCTTTTCGCTGTAATGTTAAATCTTTTTTTTTATGTAAAATCTCTTCATGGATAACGGCTAACAGGTATTACGTTACATCGCGTCGGCATCGATGATGATTACGAGATATTCCTTCAAGTTATCGAGGTATGCGTACGATGCTAACGGTACACGGTCCACGATCCACGCTGCGGGTTGTTCAGCCTATTTTATAACGTGCGTGTTACTCGAGCATTGCCCTACTAACCGAGGCATTATACCGTTTTACTGATGAATCTTCTTTTACACATTCAGGAACTAACAATATTTAAAAGAACAATATAGAGAATAATATAATAGGAAGACGCACACGTGCAGATATGCACATGCATTTTTCGCCTTATTCAATACATCTTCTCCAATATATCTTTAAAGCATATATGATATATGTTACGTTATAGTTATAACATATTGCGACATTTATTTGTTAATTTTTGAAAGACCGAGAAAGGATTTAGAAAACAACAATCTATTTATTGTCTTTCTCCCCACACACAAACAACAAACGAAAATGAATTGAAACGGATTCCATATAAAAAAAAATTTTTATACATGTAAAAGTTTAAATAAATTAAAATAGTAATTACATGAAATTCTATAGTTATTATTTTTAAAACTTTTATATAAAAAATTACATTAGCTGTATAATAAAGGAAACATATTAATATAAAATGTACATAAAAGCGATTAATTTATTAATTAAAAATAAGGAATTTATGTAACATTTATTGCACATATTTATGTAGTTCTTTTTATGTCTCTTTTAAGTATTAAATAAAATAAAATTCATGATATATTTTTATGTTACAATTTTTTTTACTCAGTTGAATTAAAACGAAAAATTTCTTATTCATAATTCTGAGTAATAGCATTCATGATAGCATTTTTAACAATGGATTTTCTACTCACAATTTTGAATTGTATTCATGGCCTATTTTAAGAAAATTAAAAGAAAAACTTTTTCTTATTTTTTTATTGAATTAAAAAATTGCATTTCCTATTCAGAATTTTGAATTTAACAGTATTCACAACATAGAAATGACTGATATTATTTATATATTTAACTGGATTGAAAACTGCATTTTCTATTCAGAATTTTAAATTAAGCAGTATTCACAATGCACAGAAATGGCCGATATTATTTTTTAATTCAACTGGATTAAAAAACTGCATTTTCTATTATTTAAAATTTTAAATTAATCAGTATTCATGATATACGCATACAAAATACTATAATATTATTTTTAGATTAGAAAAACATAGAAATACTTGTCATTCTCATAAAAATACATTCAAGATTGAGAAGGAATAGACATTTGTTTTATGCAATTTCTATAAATGAATAAAAATGCATTGAGGATTTAAAAGGATTTCATTTCATGAACATTTATGAATCCGTATTCTTTCTGAAAATCTGAATCCATTTCAATTCATTCTCGTTTGCGGGTTACTCTTTCCGAAGATGCAGAAAACGTTATGTGTATCGTATATAAGATAAAATAAAACGATGGCAAAACGATAAATTAATCTACCCGAGATTTGTATAGCGATTTAATAGATTTGTACAATGTACAATAAAATTTATCGTCTTTTAGGGAAATGAGAAAGAACTTTTATTGATTTTTATTGACGAAGTAATATTATTGCGATAATAATCATTCATATTTTGCATAATTTTATTATCTAATTGAATCGTAATCCCAGCGAGAATGAATTAAAATGGATTGATATTTTTTTCTATCTGAATGCGTATTTTAAATAGCGAATACTTTTTTTTGGATTTAATTGAATTCAATTGGATTCAATTAGATTCAATTGGATGTAATTGGATTGAAAAACTGCATTTCCTGTTCAAAATTTTGAATTGAACAGTATTCACAATGCACAGAAAAAGCTAATATTATTTTTAAATTGAAAGGCATAGAGATATGCTTCGTGAATCAATATTTCTGAAAATCTGAATCCATTCCAATTCATTTCAATTAATTCTCGTTTGCTGGGGTGCAATAGTCTGGTTTATTTTATTTTCAACTTGCTCTATGCATATATTATAGGAAGATGTAATTATTAATTAACGAGACCCTTATTAAATTATGGTACAAATCCAGTGAAATTTGACGATTTTTAATGTAAGAATTCTTCTCATTGCAAAAGGTGGATGTCCTACTTTCTTGCAGTAGATCTAAGCGTTAGGAAGTGCCGATACAGTTACGAGGACAATGACGTCTCCGAACCGGTATCGACAGAAACGGCAGACACGATTTGTTTAGCAAGACACGGCCGTAAGTTGCCAACGATCGCATAAATATCTGTCTCGAATTGCTTCTTCAAGAATAATGCGATTTAAAACTGATAATTTTGTATCTGTTAGTTTTCAAAAAAACTATTTTCTTTCTGATATTGCATCACTTTTACAAGACAAATGCATATACAATATGATGACGATTGTATGAAATGTTTTGATAATTATTCCTTTAACTTTTTGTGGATATAAATCACGAAGAGTTTGATGTTGCGGTATCTAATTGGATTTTTTTATAATTTGTTTTCGTATGCAAATCTTGATCTGTGTCTTATTTTAGTCCTGAAAATCTTCTTTATTAAATTAAAGCAAATTTCTTCAGAGAATAATTAGAATTACTTTTTTTTCTTTTCCATTTTGAATTATAGATAATAGAAAGTTATAAATGAAACGACGCCTACGTGTCAAATTTTGATTAAGGAAAGGAAATATATAGTTTAGAGAATGAAAAAGAGAAGTTAAGATCTAATACGATTCGTTTGTTGCTCATGTCTTAAAGAGTGAATGATAAAAATAATGTTCGCAACTTACAACAAACGTACGAAATTCCATGGCGTGTTAATTCACTGTAAAGACCAAGGAAGGAAGAAATTTCCGTTTTAAGAATAGCCGCGGCTGTCAAGAAGAAGTTTTCTCGAGACTATCTCGCGAGCCGGTCGGACCTGTCTACCAGCCAACGGTCATAGCAAAACTGAATTTTACTCTTCACCTGCACCGCTTAAGGGGCCGCTTACCTTCACCTCGGCCATGTATTTGACCGTTGTGTCATACAGAGGAATGTACACGGAGGCATTGGACTTTGGTATTCAACCCGTTAAAGGTCACGAATTATAATAGGGTACGATCAAAATCGCAGTCTAGCTAACGGAAATTTTCCTAAAAAAAATGAGACAAAAATATACAATATATATTTTTTTATAAGAGATTTTCTTTGAAAAAGAAAATTATTGATCTTAAAACATCGCATTCTGTATAAAGAATTTTATTATTAGTTAAAGAGCAATTTTTATTTTCTATTTATCATTTATTAAAATAATTAACTCTTTTATCAGAGCAGTTGTCAATGAAACAAAAAATCTATCGCAGAATTTCTAAGAGTAATCTAAGAGTAATTTTTTTATTTATAATTATGTGGACAGTACGCATATTAATATATTAATACGTGTGATTCATAAAAAATTCTTTATTGTAAAAGAAAAACTAAAATGTATTGTACTTTATTTTGATATATTTAGAAGTAGTATAATTGCAGTATAATTGAATCAAATGATGACAGATTTAAAATGTAAATAGCGATCAATAAGTCAGATTCAACTCCACCTCCTCGTCCTTGTGATAAATTATAATGTCTTTCAACATCATGTTCGGTCCTTCGTAGCGGAAATTGAAAACAGGTCTATCCAAGGGGAATCCGTATGCTTTATTATCAAATTTGTAGCCACCAAAGATGCGAGACATAGAAGGAATCAGTTCTCCTTCGACCGGATTGATGTACACGAAGATCTGGAAGGGCATACCCTCTTTCTTGCCTTTGGGCAAAAGCAGACGCTCAGGGAATCCGTAGACTCTTTCCGCGTATGAGAATTTATCAGAACCATCCAAGGCCTTAAGCAACTTCTTGTATAGAATTTCACTTGGCTCCGGATCGGGTACGGTGAAGAAGCAGTCTTGACTATTTCGTTCAATCTTGTTCACACCGGCGTATACTGCAATACAATGTAGAGAATTAAATTAGAGCATTTTTTCCCCATATATCTATTTGTACAATCAAGTACGATTATATATGTATGCATAGTAAGATATTAAATCGAAATACTAACGATCAACGACCCAGTTATCCATTTCATAAAAGTATATTGCGTATTCAGCGAAATCAATCGGTTTATGATGAATGTTATACTTTGGTCCGAGGAAAATGCGTATCACAGCTTTCATAGCTTTCTTGGCGTTGATAACGAGATGGAAGCTAAATGGATTGTGATTCAGACGATATTGACGAATTTTGATCAATGTGTTTTCCGCTTCCTTTACATCATCAATTATCAAACCGTTGTTGATCGAAGTATCAAACTGATTAAAATAGGTAATTAATTTATCTATGACAAAGGACTCGATCTTCAATTCGGGATAAATAATTTCGTTCTCGTGGTATGGTTTTTGATGCAATTTGTACCTAAATAAAAATCATATTCGTATTGTTAAAAAAAGGTTGTCATTTTAAATGTAAAGTATTTAAAACACTTGCGGAGACTTTTACTTTTAGGTCTTTTAGATAATACCTGAAATAGTAGTACAATATTCTTTTGTAAAAACGATAAAATGCAGGATCTCTCATGGACGTGCTGTAAAATTCGAGGGCACTCGGTATAATCTGATACGAGGTTGATGATTCCAAGTTGTATCCAAAGATTTTTCTCGCAAGTAGATCGATGCTGCCGTAAAAATCGAGATTGCAGGAATCCATGTTGCCCTCAATAATATTACCAAGAATGTTGAGACCCTCGGATGTGTAAACGTTGACCATTTTACCAGTTGCGTCCAAGATAAATCCTGAGTCAATGACTGCCGATATTCGAGATTCTATGTCTTCTATGTCCTAAAAACGACAACAGATTCATATTCACTTTACATTAATATTCACATGCAACAGTCGAATATTGGATGATAAAAGCGAAAAATAAAATGAGCGACTTTAATAAGCATTTTTCTTTAGTTCTAGTTTTTAAGACTAATGAGATATGTGTGTGTGTGTGTGTGTTAGATATTGTATTACGATATAAAATATTTAAATATCCTACGATACGCAATTGGAAAAAATGTGTTGAATTTAACATAAATCGCATATCCCAAACGATCCACTCAAATTTTTGAGTTAATTTTACACAAAATAAATATGTTAGAAGGTAACACAGATATGTAAAAGAATAAATACAAAGAAAGATAATATCGACATAATTTGTAAAAAAAACTATGGGAACAGATTTTTTTTTTCAGAAAATTAATTTTATGATAAATTTTATATTAAATTAACACACATTTCATTCATTTGTCTTAGAATTAACGTTTTAAAACACACTATTTTTATGTTACTTGCTCACTTACTCATAAATTGTCATCATTTTGACATTAAGAATTGAATATCAATTTTACACAAAACCTTTAAATAACATAATCACATTATGTTAAATTAACACTCAAATATGTTTTTAAAAATTCAACACGAACTATTAACACAGTTAGAGTGAATCATTTTCAACATAAATACACCATTTTTGTTACTGTCAAACTTGTTCTGTTAAGTAATTTAGTAATTGGCTAAGCGCTAAACTGTACCTTTATGTATTTGAACTTGTAATAAGGGAACTTGCTCCAGTATGGTCTCTGTGGCATCGGTAATCCATTGTGATAGGTCATTGTCGGATAGTATCCGACGTAAAACTCGCTGTGCCAATCGAAATCTTCGATTTTACCAATGTCGTTGGATAGCCGCTCCAAATAATAACGAGACAATAACTGTTTGTGACCGTAAAGGTATTTCATACCACGATTCTTCTCCAAACCGAATTCCTCGCCCTTTAACCAAAATGGATATTCTTGCCGCAAGTAAAAATAGAAAGCATTCAAGCCAATGTCCTCAGTGAAGTAATTAATCTTATGCTCCACATCGTACTCGCGGGACATGTACCATCCGGAATAATTTGCCGGAATGATGTAGGTATCATATTCACCGAACTTCTTTGAGTCTACATTGAGAACGGTTCAATCGAAAACACATAAACTTTAATTATACACTAAAAATTTAATAAATAAAATTTACATTGAAAATAATATCTACGATCAAAGAAAAATATCACAACATGTTCTGAAAATTGCATGCATTTCTTTCAGTTTATGAACAAATTAGTGGTTTCGAGTATAATATTATGAATGACAAGGATGAACAAGGATAAATTTGATTAAGACGTACCAAGTTTACCGAAGAGTTTCGCGTGATGTGCTTTCTTGAGTACTTCGGAGTTGAAGAATCCATACGGATACAGCTCATAAGGAGGCGGCAGCTGAATGAATCTGGTATCGTCGCGAAGTGTAATTACGGTGTACATGGCTTCACCAAATTGCATCTCGTTAATGTAAATACGGGCCCATAGCGCTGTTTTGTAAAAGGTGTCAAAATCTTTGGCATAATAGAACAGGTGAAATAGCGCCTCCGTTTCCTTACGGAGCTTTGGATAGTATAAGGAACTGAGCTCGCCACGAGGAAGCATACCATTCTCGTATAGATAGAAGAAGTTTTTCACCGCAGTCTGCAAAATGATATAAAGGATCTAAATGAATATTTTGTAAAAGATCCATTTTGTGATGGATCTAATTATACGTTGTAGGATAATCATTGATGTAACCATGAGAATTAGCTACTTCGTATTTACCGTATTAGTATACGAGTCTATGTTGGCTTTGATATCATACGAGCGACCTTCCTCGTATAATGAAGGATTTACGAGGGAGGGTTGTGAAATATAGTACAGAAGATTGTAAATTTTTTCTGCTTAAGAAGGAAATCTTTGTCAGCAATTTGAATAGTATTGTAGTCTGCTGCTACAAGATTGAAGCTGATGGTGATGACGATGGCTAATACCGCCAGAAACTTCATTTTCCAAACTTTTCCAACACTCATCGCAGGCGAGATTTATTCTGAACAGCGCTCGACATTGCGCCCGCACTTTTATACACCTTCGTCGAGCGTGCAATCAAATCGATAGGTCATAAGAGCACTAGACAGTGGACACTGAAATCGTTCGATCCGATATTGAATTCTTTATTTTCATTTTATTTGCGGAAAACGAATGCTAAACATTACTCTTATTAATTTTATTATCAAACAGATTAATTGTAAATATAGATTACTTCTAAATTTATCAGTTGTATTTATTAATTAATCGCTTTATTTAAATTGTTGTCAATATTAGATACAAAGCCATTTGCTAATTTTTTATTATTTCCTAATAACACTGTATGTGATGCAGTAATTCTATTTGATATGAGTCTTTTTCTTAATTTTCTCATGCAATAGCAAAGCTGATTATTTAAGATAGTGATAAAGAGCAAATATGACACACACGCGCGTGCATATTATTATACACGTATATATTCATACCAATGATTTCTCTGAAAATGTTTTGTGTCACACCAGATAAACGCCATTAAAACGAATATCATTAAACGATTTGAAAGCTAGATTCGTTCTCGTGCAAAAGGTCATCACGCAGGATATGACTTCGAACACATGATCGACGAAAGTGTCGCAAACTTTGCGTAAATTCTATGCAGCTGATCTTGTTTACAATAACAAATGCAAGCCAAAAAATTGTTTCCTCCAAAGAATACAATAATACGAGATTAATTATAACTGCGCAAGTAGATATAAATATAAAATAATATAGTGCTTTTATATCACTCATGACTTTTGACTTGAATTGAAATTATAAAAATGTCTTATGTATATCAGTAACATAGTGATTTAATTTTTATTGAGTGTTTATTGAGTGTGTAATATAATTTTATAAATCTAATAAAATTCTTCTTTTTAAAAATATTATTTTTTTCTGAAATCTCTTATTTTTACCTTGATATAAGACGCGATACATTTTACTAATAAAAAAATGCTTAGCAACTTTTAGATTGAACAGTTTATAAAATATATTCTTTTTGTAAGATTAAATCATTAAAAAAATATTTATATTTATTTCTATTACGTATACACACACAAACGGGCTGTAAAAATATTTCATTAATAAATATATTAACTGGAAATTAGTTAATATACTTATTAGTAAAGGTTAAAAAATCAAGTGCTTCTAATAAAATTGTAAAATATATTCTATTTATTCATTTACACATGTAATTAATTATAGTTTATTATAATTATATATATATTCAAGTACAACATATTTCATAAAATAAATAAGAAATTTTTTCTGTTTGGTACATAATTTAATGTATTTACGGACAGATGAATTAAAATAAACATTTCGCAAGCAATCGCTTTGTTTTTTAGCTCTTGTTACTAAGTGTCAATTACATACTTAGAAATTTGATAGATAATATAGATGCACTTATTTTATACAGTGTGCAGTATGCAAATTAAATGCATCGCGTCGACGCGACGGTAAAAATTTTTGTATAGACGGTAAAATTTTGATAAGTTGATATCACTGTGTTTAGATAATAAAAGAAAGGAAATGTGAATAATTAAATTTATTTTCTAGAAAGATTATATCTGGACGTTCGTAGATTAAATAATAATTCTCAAAAGATTCTCATTTTATGACCTATGTTAAGCTGAATAAATTGATACTGTATTATTTTATGATATACTGCAAGAATAGCATAAGCATAATCATTTATCTTTTTAGCATTTGATGACGATGCATTATGCAAAAATAAATTAATCTGTAAAATTATAATAAATTGTATGCACTGTATCGGGCATGAAATCATGCATTTTAAACATAAATTAAAATTATTATTTTTTTATTGTTCATTTAAATTCAATTAAAAAAACGAGAATAAATAATTTAAATTTTTTACATAATAAATCGTATTTTTCATTGACAAATACATTTATCGTTTTAGAAGATCAATAATAATAATTATTTTATAAATATAAAAAATTTTTAGAGAAATAATAGTTAATTAACTTTTGAAAATAATAACATTGTTTAATATGCTTACAATAATTTCAACCAATATTATCATTATTGTCAAAGTGTAAATATGTCCATCATGTTCATGCATGTTAATAGCAAAAATAACATACATTATTTCTAAATATATATTTATTATTTTCAAAAATGCAACATTCTCATTCTTATTGAAAAAATACGTTTATCACAAATAATCGTATAGTGGCATAAGTCATATATATATATATATATATATATATATATATATATATACTATGTCGTGTACTATATCTATAGAAACAAAAAACTAAAAACT
>NW_012130077.1:5505911-5508375 GCF_000143395.1 Atta cephalotes
ATATCATAGAAAACAAAAAAAACTAAAATTTACAAATTAAATTCTTGTTTGACTATATTATTTAATTATTCAGCGCTAAAGATGATCGGTATTTATTATTTTTGTATTTTTCATTGTTTCTTCTTGCATTGTTCCATTGTTTCTCTTTCAAATCTCGTTCTATTATTTATATGTATCTCGATAGAAATAGAGAGCAGAGGAGAGAAATTATTATAGATACTGAATACTAGGATAAAATATATCCTAGAAATATATTAGGTAATTAATAGATATAAACGAAACTTTTTTCATTCCTATTCGAATAGACTAAATTAAATAGAAGAAATTTTTCCTTATAAAGAAAGAAAAATGGAAGGACTGATATAATGAATCGACTGAAACAGAATATTGTTGAAACAGAAGTAAGAAAGCGAAAAAGTCAAAGCAGAGATAAATGGTAAAGGATATTTTTATTAAATTTATTTTGCAATTTATGTCGCATCAGATGGTTACACACTTGATGACGGAAAAAACATTACTTACACTTCTCTTATTTATATTATACATCTCTTTTCTATTCAGTGCGAATAAATTAACTTGCTTATCCCGGCAATCGCGCGTTAATATGTTAAATAATTGATATATAACGAAATATATAAGCGCGAAATTTGACACAATAACGGAGCATAATGACGAGTTTTATACGGTGAGATTCAATTCTTCCGCCTGCTTATGGAAAATTAGAACATCTCTCATGTAGAAATTGGGTGCGGTGAAGTTGAAGGCAACCGGTCTGTCGAGCGGATATCCCAATGGTAGAAAGTCCATCACTCTTGGACCCCAAACGGGAAAATCTACCTTGACGGCTCTTGTCTCATCAAAGTATGACACGCACACGAAGAGTTTGAATGGCATACCCTCTTTCTTGCCTTTAGGAAGTATTAAACGGTCGGGGAAACCGTAAATCTGATCTGGGTAAGTGAAAGTCTCGCCACCCTCGAAAGCTTTCATCACCTTCTTGTACAGAACCTCGCTTGGCACCTCATCCGGAACGACATAGATAGATTCGTAGCTATTGCGCTCAATCTTGTTGGTTCCAGGCTTCACTATAACAATCAAGCGATACTAGTTACGGTCCTATAGTCCTTAAAAAGTTATTTGAAATGTTATACGTTTGATTGAGAAAAATTAATTAAAGAAATTTTATCAATCAAGGATTTCGTAGCAAAAGAGATATTTGAAAGAGATACTAACGGTCAACGTGCCATTGATCCATCTCGACAAAGTTCATATAATTCTCGCTTATATCCAGTTCGTGGCCGTGAACATCGCAGCTGGGTCCAAGGAAGATACGAATGGTCGCCTTGACATTTTTATCGCTGTTGATGGTGATGTGATAGGTAAAAGGTTTATGATTGAGACGATAATGACGTGCCTTTATCAACAAAGATTGAGCCTCCTTGTGGCTGCGTATCGATACGGCGTTGTTGAGCATTGATTCAAAGTAGTCGAAGAAAGTCAATAGCTTGTCGACGGTGACGGATTCGATCGTAACACCCGGGAAAACGAGTTCCTCGTGTGTGTACTTCGGCAAGCGTTCCTTATATCTACGTTGGAGAATACATGTTGGTTAAATAAATAATTTCAAGCTATATTAATTGGACTGTGCAAAGTTGCAAATTTAAGTCGCACCTCATCCAATGAGTAGCGATATTCTTTTGGATTCCATAGAATATGGGATCTCTTATAGTGGTGGAGAAAAGTTCGAGAGCAGTGGGAACTGTCGTGTGTTTGGTGACCTGAAACGGGCCTACGCCGAGAACTTTTTTGTATAAATGTTCCAATTGTCCGTAGTACACAGGATTGACGGAATCGGCATTGCCCTCTATCACGTTGCCAAGATAATTTAAACCATGATCTACGTTGTAAATGTCGATGTGTTTGCCATGCATATCAATGACGAAGCCTTTGTCAATGGCATCAGCAATGCGCGTGTGGATATTTTGTATGACCTATGGAATAATTGCAGACATATTAGAATTTTAATCTATCATTGTAAGGAACGGTTTTTTAATATTTAATTTTTCATTCTTATCAAACGGTTTAGATATCTGCACTAAGACAAATATCGAAAATATATCGTCCGTTTATCTCGGAAATATTTTCCGAGCTAATACTCTTGAATATTTTCAAAATTGGCGTTACTTAATGCTATTATTGTTATTACTCGTTGCTTTTATTCGGTAACGATTGTTACTTTTTTTCTATCTGTAATGGTAACAGTTTACATTTGTATAATAATAATAATGAATTTGTTACTTTCTCTATTATCTTTATCTATATACATATATGTATATTACATATGTACACACACACACACACACACACACACACACACACACACACACACACACACACACATATATATATATATATATATATATATAATATATATATATAATAATATATATATAATATATATATA
>NW_012130077.1:5508908-5531754 GCF_000143395.1 Atta cephalotes
TGTGTGTGTGTGTGTGTGTGTGTGTGTGTGTGTGTGTGTGTGTGTGTGTGTGTGTGTGTGTGTGTGTGTGTGTGTGTGTGTGTGTGTGTGTGAACAATATGTATAATTATTTTTTAAATAGCTTAATTTTAAAAAATTTAATACATAAAAAATAAATGTAAAATAAAAGAAAAATTTCAAAATAGATTAGTCGTTGATAAGACAATTTTTATGTTAATGAATAAATATTCGAGTCTTAACTAATATACCAACCTGCTTGCGAATCGCCCATCGCAATACGATAGGCTTTATGCAAAACGTCCTCGTTGAAGAAATAATGTGGGAAAATCTCGTAAATAGGAGGCACAAGGATGTTATTGGTATCCGGCCGATGGGTCACGGCAACACTCAACACGTATACGTACATACATTCGTTTATGTGAAAACGTGCCCATACTGCAGTATTATAGAAAGTGTCAAAATCTTTGGCGGAATATAAAACGCGGAAGAAGCAAAGCGCTTCTTGGTAATGCTGTGGATAAGTTCCAGAAAACACTTCTCCCCGTGGGAGCATTCCGTGTTTCCATCGCTGCAGGAATTCGGTCACTGCTGCCTATAGAATAACAAATCAACATGCATATTATTAGATTTATTTTATTTTATTTTACTTTTTTATTAAATTGAATTAGAAAACCAACTTGTTCGAGATTTTAATAGTTTTTCTATATATGCGATGTACGAGAGATGTGTAGAAAATTTTCTGCCAAACTTTTTTTAAAGTTAAAAACTGTAATAGCTTAAAATAATAAAAAGGTCTTTTAATAAATACAAATCTAAAAGTCGTTCCATTATTTCGAATATTGTAATATAGTAAGACTTACATGACAAAAATTATCTTGATATTCTTTCTCTTTGCTTTCTATTTTGTTCAGACATATACACACACACACATATATATATATATATATATAAAATTTAACATTACGCGATTTTTACAGCTATATGCAAACAATTTTTATGTTATTTTCAAAATTTATAATTTTATTATGAGATTAAATAAAAAAGACAAAATTAATTTTTCCTTATAGAAATTAAAATTGTAATTTATAAAAATTAATACAGACATTAAAACAGACATTATAGTATAAAAAACATTGTAGCAAGTACCTGATCTGTAAAAGAAGCAACGTTATCTTCGAAGCTGAAGGATCGTGCTTTTTGGTAAAGTTCCGGATGGTAAACAGTTGGTTGATCGACATGCCAGAAGAGCTCATAGATGCTTTTCTGCTTAAGAAGGTATGTTTTGTCGGCGACCTGAGTGGGTACCTGCGTGGCATGGGCCAGGCATGCCGTAGCCAAGAGTAACGCGATCACTTTCATCCTTGTGCTTACTTCGCAAAGGATCGACTGGTGCTATTCGTTAATTGCTTTATATACTCTCTATCGACGAAAGAGATATATACAAAGTTCGGAGTGCATGATTAAAAAAGTTATTAGGTAACCAGCCTACCGATAACAACCAATCTTTCTGTTATTATCTTTTGTATTTTTTCAATTATCTTTATTGGTAATCGTCTACCCTTTGACATGATGTAAATCCGGGATTTATATTTGTTGATTACACTCTACTTCATGAAGTTTATTTCAATTGAAAAATAATTAGCTTTTCTCTCTTAATTTCAAAATATATGTACATATATTCTACGATATCTATTATGGAATAAATCGGAATTCTGATCAGAATTATTCTGTTTTTGTTTCATGTCTTTCATTCTTGTCTTTGTTTTCCAATTTCTTCCATGATACAGTTCATTCAAATCTATTGAAATCTAAAAAAATCTGTTGAAATCTACGTACCCAGCATAGAATATTTATAATAAATATTTATTAATATTCATTTTTTGAAATGTTATATAGATATTTTATACACATTTTACATATTTATTCAAAATATTATTATTAAAATATAGACTTAATATTTTATGTAATATTTATGATAAATATTTCTAATAGTAGTATTTTTTACTTGGATTATAATGTCTCATTAAGTATTTTCAGAGCATTTATTATACATTCACAATAAATATTTCACAATATTTATAATAAATGTTTATGATGCGTGCAATCTAAGACCACAAAAATATTTGCAAAAGATTTAAAATAAATCTTATAAATATTTTGTAAATATTTTATAAATATTATGTGCTACCTAGGTAAATATTCAAAGAATTAAAACATTTGGACTCTGAATATTTATAACTATCACTATGGATGAATTTTGCAACTCACTTGAAACTGAAATAATAAATTCAACGAAATCAATCTTTGTGTAAAAGTTGTGTAAATTAGTTGTGTAAATTAATGTTATAGTTTATATTTTAATAATCTTGAGCATAAAAAAAAGTTAATAATTATCTTTAAGAATGTTCAAAAACTTTAATATCACAAAATTAATTTCTGGAAAATACTTCAAGTATTTTAAAAAAATTAACCGAGCGAAAAAATAACAACATATATATGTATATTTTATACAACAAATAATACTTTATATTTTTCTATACCAATGATATCTCTTCAAGCAATTGAGAATTATAAAATCAAAATATTAATTATAAACATTCGCAAGACTGTTTGTCGATTATCTTGTTGCTTATCAATCAATAAGCAGTAGATACTTAATTTACACTTTTCGTATAATATGATAGCAAATATATATGTACACATAACGTTACTTTGCGATTAAAATAATTTGACTTTGATAACTGTTCTTTGATAATGACAATTATTACTCAACGA
Source organism: Atta cephalotes (assembly GCF_000143395.1). Classification (NCBI taxonomy): domain Eukaryota; kingdom Metazoa; phylum Arthropoda; class Insecta; order Hymenoptera; family Formicidae; genus Atta; species Atta cephalotes. Next base: position 5,511,684 of record NW_012130077.1, read on the forward strand.
TTATATATTATTTATTCAAGCAGAATTTTTTATTGAATCACAAAATTAAAACTGATTAATAAAAAGAGAATTAATATTATTATTTAATTAATGTGTATGAATTCTGTAAAAATTGTATTGAAAATTATTATGTACAAAGAGATTATACAAAGTAAATATTTTTGGGCTACAATATTTTTCACCTGACGCTACGATGCTCATTTTTAGCGTCAGGTAAAAATGTGAAAATGCAGTCTAAAAATATTTACTTTGTGCAGTCTTTTTTTTACGTACATAATTTTCAAAATAATTTTTACAAAATTTATACACGGATGAAAATGCAACTGTAAAATTTTTTATAGTTTATTAATAGTTTTTTTAAATTAGATATCAAAATAAAAAAAAAATTCATTGCAATCACCGAAGACAGAAAACGCAAAGTGCCCTATTCGTTAAAGAAAATATAAAATGAATAATTATATTAAAATATATTATTATTGAATATAATTTTTTTTTTATATAATTACTCAGAAAAAAATACATTATTGAATGAATTTTATTTAATTAATAATTAATAATTAAGATAATAATGTAATCGAAAAAATGTATGAGGAAATAGGCAGATAAGATAGAAATAAATATTTGTAAGAATCAACATTTTTCAGCATATTTTATTGAAAAAAATTTTGTCAATTCGTATCACTTGCATGATATAAAATCCTAAACGATAATTATTATTATGAAAATTCTGTATAGAAAGGGGGACCAAGTTTTTTTCGTTTCTACAATCCAGTTGACCATTTTATGGCGAATTCGATTGAATGCATTAGTGTGCACTAGTATTAAAACCGCATATTAAATTGTACACTAACTTAATTTAAGTGTAAAAGTGAAATGCAAATATTTTGAATTATATATACCTAACAGCACAATAGTGTATTGAATATTTCACGATTTAACCAGTTTTTATGTTTATTTATAAATCTTTACGTTAACTTGTGTACAACGGCTTTAATGTACACCAATGCGCACTGAGTGCGTCTAATCGCATCAAATTCACTATTCAGTCACTTTCAATTTATCTCATATCTTGCGTTAATACTTGGCTAATTGCATTTATTTTGTTTTTTATTAAACGAAATGTAACCGTTCGATACCTTTTTTATGTACTTGGCGTATATTTTTTCTTTTTTAAAGAGCTTTTTTTAGGGATTTAATTGTTTTTTGTAAATTTTTGAAAACATAATGTCCGCATCCTCATCATGTCATCGACGTCGCTCGGAGTTATCAGGCGGAGTCGCCGAGCGAAATTTCACGATAAGATTTACACATTTCGTATATCATATACGATACATATAAATCTTATTCATATGCGAAGAAAATATTTTTATTTTACATTACTGTTCTTTATATTTAAATATAATATTAGATTTAATTAATGGATGGATTAACGAAAAAAGATATATTAAAAAAATTATATTACTTATTTGTTATTCATATACATATAATTATACATATAATTATGTATTTCTTAAAAATATTGGGTATACAATCGTTATGAACAAGAAAAATGTATCAGCTTTCATGATTTCTTTATTAAAGAATGCTGTATTTTCATCCAAATCCTCACATAATAGTGAAAATAAATGTCTCATAAAAAAAAGATATTACTTTTTACAGCACCATCTGGCTTTCATCAAGAATATCTCCATAGTAATTAAAATTTTTACTGAAAATAATAATTGAAATATAAAAAAAACTCATTTTTTTTTTAAATGTTTAAATATAGTTTACAAATAAATGATACGAATGGTATAAATATATTATATACAGGGCACGTCATCATAAAATAATTATTCGGAATAGATTCTAGTCGAAATCGTTCAATTATTCCCTAGATTTCTATCGTAATCTCTTCTTTGAAAATAAAATATTTCTGATTAGAATCTATTCCGAATATGCCTTAATATAAAATTTATATCATTTTAATTTTTTATTACTTTATTTCTTTATTATTTTAGTAAAAATTAAATATTAAATTATTAGCATATTAATATGAAATTTTTAGAAAATAAAAGTAATCATATTTAATTAATATTCTTCAAATTAGAATTCTTTTTTTTACTTAATCTATTTAATAAATTAATAGTAAACAAATCATTACCAATTTGATATAGATTTCAGCTGTGTATAGATTCGTTATCGTCCACATCATCGTCATCAAATTTAACGCTTTTGTTATCTTCTTCATCATGTTCATCTTGAACATCTTGATCGGACATCTCTTCCCAATTGTCATCGGATTCGCTGCTTAAATCAACATCGTCTTTATCGGCACCTTCATCCGATGAATCTACATACATTTTTGACGTGATTTAGTATGTTAATTCAATAAAATTTTGGAAGTCAGTATATCATATTAACCTGGATCTTGATAAACAAGCAAACTTTCCTCAGTTATATCCTTGTTGTGTTCCTCATTAGCTTGAGATATTTGTCCTGTTATAAGAGAAACTCTGCCTTTTAATCTTTGTATAGCTGTTAGAAGTGCTAACTTTGCATCAATAAAACTAAGAATAGGGCTGAGTATCTCTGCGATATCTGGTCGCGACATTAAATGCGCTGCATGAGTCATTATTAAAGTTTGCAACCACATTACTGCAATTTTGTTCCTAAATAAAATAATCAGTCTCAAGAAAATAATTCACGCAAATTTTTAAAATAGAATAAATGAAATTGAAAAAAATTTATAAATGAAAAAATATAATTACGCATATGTTTTGCCTTGCAACATAATAGTTAATTCTTTAAGCAACGGTATAATTGCTTGCACTGGTAATCTTGCAATGGTATTACGAATTACAGCTTCATTTTTTGTAAATAACACTGTTGTTAAAATAGTTTTATCTTTGCTATTTAATGCTTGCATTAATAACTGCGTCATATTGGCTCCTTTCGTTGGTGTCCTCCCTGGTGTGTTGGCATCTGCATTTAAACTAAGATTTTCCAATCTATCTTTTAAAAGTAATTGAGAGCCTGAGGTAGTTCTATTTCTTTTTTGTGTTGAAACTTGTATTCCTGCAATATATTTTTTATTTTATTTTTTTTATCGTTTTTCATCGAACCAAACAATTTGTTACCATGAAAATACATAATTACGAAAAATGTCACCTGGTGCGAGATATTCAACATCTTCTTCGATCGCAGTAGGTTTTACTTTAGAAATTGCCTCTTCTTTCCTTTCTTTTGATTTTTTTGTATCTAATCTTTCCGATCTAATTAAACATTGCACTTTGTTGGAAAAGTCGGGCATTACTTTCTCGAATGTTAAGTTAAAATAACTACCATACGCCAGTAATAACTTTTCATCTTCAGTTAAGTGACCTGCTAAAATTGGAATCTGTTGAACAGTTTCCTTCTGATTGATATCTGCCGCTACCGCAATGTTAAGAGATGGTTTCACTGGTTTAGTATGACCATTTGGCTGATACTTGAATAATTGTGCTTGACCCGATTGAGTAGTAACCAATATGCCGACTTGCAATTCTTCTGCAACAAGTATCGAGATGGATGTAGCCTCATCTTGAATGGCTAGTGTTGCTATCGACGCTTTATCATTTTTATTCTAAACAGAGATAAAAAGAAATTTAATTGTAAACCATTTAATTGTAAATTAATTTTGAATGTATATATAACAATCAAACGAATAAAAGTTAATATGTGTGCACGGTAAAATTGTATCATATAACAGTTGTACACAAAATGAGTTATCGTATAAAATGTTACATAATGTTACTTATTAACTTTTTTTATTTTTAGACTAAATAAATTTCTAGTTGTTGATTAATTAATAATGTTTGTCTATAAGAATCTTTGTCTCAGAAGTAAATTAAAGAACATTTTTAATACTTTATGTTATCCTTTAGTTAGACTGTGAAATATTAAGAAAGAAATGCAACATACTTTGTCTAATATCCATACAGAAAGATGATTATCTGCATGGGCAGCACTTATTAGGTAACTAGTTGCACTGTCTATTTGTATAGTATGAAGAAAAGTGACATGATTGGCATGTCCAGTAAACGTGCGGATCAATTGCTTTGTCGTTAAGTTCCACCACTTGATTATTTTTTCAGCAGATAGTAAGGACTTTCCGTTTGATGGAATTGCCAAGGCTGTGACTTTTGCCTTGCCAGATTTCCATTTACATTTGATCCCATTCTCTTGAAGATTCCATTCCACTATATGATAATCATTAGCTGCTGTAATCAATCCAGCGTGTGCTGACCAAGCGATTGCTGTGACAGTGGAAGAATGACCATTCTCTAAAGTAGTGCTAACAGATGCAGCAGCTATGTCATACAAAGTAATTTTTCCACTCATCGAACCCATTGCCACAACAGCTTTGCGATCGACTTGTTCCGAAATTGACTTCCTCCTACGTCTTTTTCTTGGCGAAGGCTTAAAAGACACAGAAAATGTTTCATCTTACTAGAGGAATAAGTTTCTAACATTGTGATTTTTATAAACGTGTTTATAGATGATCTCATTAATAATGCCCTTTTGCTGGAAATATTTGTCATACATCAAGTCATAAAAAAACATAAAATTCTCTATATAAAATGAAATATATGATATGCATTTAATGTAGTCTTCTGGAAACTTACACAAAGTTTGAAATAATATATAATACATTGGCAGATAAATATTGGTGTGGATGAGGATTAAAAACAATAAAAACTGTCAACATAAAATTGTACATAATAACAGTGAAAAATAAAGCGAAAAAAGGAAGAGAAAGTGAAAATATCTGTGGTTGAAGAGCATACGATCCATATATTTACCGATACATTGCCCGCCGATTGTGGGCTCACAAAGATCCATCCTATAACACTGCAGGGTGATGATAAGTGCCGATTAGGAGTATATTCATGTTTCAACCGGCCGCTTGCAGTCTCCCAGATTTTCAATTTGCCATCATTGCCGCAAAATGCGTAATATTGTCCATCCTGAGAGAAAGCGGAACATCCCGTGCTCGCCATCACGTTTGCTTTGGCTCACCTTGAAATTACTGCGAATATATTCCGTAACCTACTATTCCACGCTGTAAAAAAACCGCGTTCTCTTTCCTAAAGTTTCCTAACCTCATTGATCTCTATATAACACACGCGGCGCGCGCGCGCGATCCTTTACGGTTTTACAGCACAGAATCCGCAACGTAATATAGTAACGCAAGTGTCCATTTGGAATCAATTAGGAAATCTAGTATCAGAGAGAAGCCTGAAAGCGGCCATGCCCAGGATTTAGCTGTTACTTTATTTCGAAGCGCCTCTATGTCCACAAAATGTGAACTTTCAACTACGTAGTCAATGTTTATGATCCGGTCGGTAATGTCTATGATTTTTTGGTTGTACTTTTCGCTATGTTCACACATTTCAGTCCGATAGATAAAACTGGGTGCTTTCGAATTGCAATATTCCTAGACACTTTCGTGCACACAGCGACAAAAATTGCGTTTCAATTGTCCGTCAAAGTGTCTTTCCATGCTGACTCTTGATGCTCAAAATTGATGTTTGATATTCGTCAATTTCTATCACGTGACTTATTTCGACGCTGAAAATGAGCGTCAAGCTTCAGTATAAAAAGGCATCTTTATCATCGACACAATGCTACACATCTGTACTCAGTCGAGAGCTGTATAAGCTTGTGTTTTCTAGTGACAATTACATATTACTAACTGCGGCGGATATAAATAAGATTGGACGATATTGAGTGGTCGGCACTTTTACTTTTTTTTATTTAATACAGGCGGAAAAAGCTACATTTATGCCTAAATTCTAAGCAGAATCATAAAACTCATAACATATTCCTATAAGACTTATATAAAAAAGAATTTTTAAATACTTATACCTTTATACAATATTTTTACAGACAGCTTCTTACTAGCTATAAAATTTATAAGAAATCGTAGATATTATATTTACGAATAATCATACGTCTTACAATATACGCATAAACTTAAAATATTAGTCATAAGTTCTTACAAGTTTTACGAGAATATATATTATGAGTCTTACGATTCTGTTTAGAATTGACTCATTAATCCAACTCTATCCGAAACAGATCTCATGCACAACGTACACATTCTGTTTGAATCGTGAATCGTGACACAATGATACTTTGTGCAGTCCTGTGTTAAGATGTGTTAAGATTGGAAAACACTCACTGTAAGTTGTCTTGTAACAAGATTATTATAAGCGCCGACAGATTGATTGTTCGTCTTTTGCCCGTCTTTTCACCAGTGTTAATTTTAATCTCGGTTCAACTTACTCTTCGTCTTTTTCTAATTCTAAAAATTAGAAAAAGTAGACGAGTAAGTTGAACCGAGATTAAAGTTAATCTACGTTGATGGAAATGGGCATTAGTCTATCTAACGAATCGAAATTCGTGGATATAGCGAAAATACAACCAAAAAATCGTAGACACCGACCGGATCACAGATATTGGCTACGTAGTTCAATGTTCACATTTTGTGGACGTAAAGGCGCTTCAAAATAAAGTAATAGCTAAATCCTGAGCATGCTTTCAAGTTTCTCTCTACTATCTCGCCGTCGCGATATTATCAATAGAAATGATAAAGCGGGGAGCACAGACTCTTGCATAATTCATAACACGTAATGCACAAGAAAATTAACTGAATCAAAGTCCTTTGTTTTCTTCTTTTCCATGAAATAAAGAACTCTGATTCATTGAATTTCTTATGCTTTATGTGTTACGCATTATGCAAGAATTTGTACTCCCAGCTTAACTGTAGAAAAAAAAATCATAATTTTGCAGCAATACTTATTTATGGAGTGTTTATATAATAAAAAATATGAATTTAATAATATATTATCTAAAATATTTGTGTTAATTATTAATAAACCATAAATTTATATCAGTTGTCGATAATGTCAGTGTTCTTCCATTATCTTCGGATCTTTTTTGTAAAGGACAAAAATTTACTCAGGGTTGACGATCTTTAATAATATCTCGTCGGTGATAGTAATAATGAATTGGCGTAGACAAGTTGGAAAATAATTGAGTTATTCCAATGTACTAAATTATATATTTTTATTGTCTTTTTTTCTAAATATAAAAATATTTCTTTAAATAAATATTAATATATATATATATATATATATATATATATACATATATATATTATTTTTTTACCTTTTTATATGTATATACATAAACGCGGTAGTGAGATGAGAGATTCAAAAATTCGAAAGTCATTCCGTAGAACGTGCGTCATCGATGTCACGATGCGTGACGCTCTCTGTGATAATTTTGATTGGTTAACGGAACACGGTTCAACATGGAGTACGTGGGTACGTGCTGAATCCTGTTTATTTTTCGTGCTTTCTGTAAAAATTTTCGGTGTTCGATTACTCTTTGTTCCTATTTTACCATCTTTTTTTTCGATCGCGTGACAAGTTCGACTGGCTGATAGGTGAATCGCGACATTTCGTCGAAACACCCTATCAATGTGTGGTGTGTATTTGTGTATGTCAGATAATTTTATGACGTTGATGCTCTAATATCATAAGCTCCTAAACTTGGAAGCGTGTATTTGCGGATTATCTTCAATTCCGATGCAACGACGTATGTTTGCGCCGTTTGGTTGCTGAAATATTTATTTCTTAAAAAGTTACAGCCATTTTTAAAGCGATTAACCTTTCACCGGTTAACCGTCCATTCGTACCTTCATTTGACATTCAACAAATATGACAATAATTAAAACAATTTGTCTCCGAGATAATTATTGTGCACAATCTGCGCAATCAACATTTTCACGAGAAAAGAATTTTAGGCTTTTGCCAAAGAGATGTATTATCATGTTGAGATATATTTTTGTCTTCCTAGATACTGTAAAGAGCGACAATGACAGCTGTTGCAACTCGTCTCCTTGTCCAGAACTCGCGTCGAATCCAAAGTCCATTGAAAATTCGGCATTAGAGACTAAAGAAACAACTATGGAGTGTGAAAACAATGTCAACAGCTCGCAGGATGCTACCTTGCAAGAATCATCTACTGAGAATGTAGACTTTACAGTGATTTACAACAAACAGAAGATTAGTGTAAATTTTGCTTTGGATTGCACAGTTGCCGAGTTAAAGACATATTTGCAAAAAATTATCTCAGTACCACAAGCGATGCAGAAAGTTATGTTTAAAGGATTAGCCAAAGACGATCAGACTCTTAGAAACTTGGGAGTCACGAAAGGTAATAACCATACAGCTTGTCATTGCATAAGCATATGTTACTCTTTGTCATTAATAAAATTACCTACTTGCTTTATAACAATTAAGGTGCCAAAGTCATGATAGTTGGATCAAAGTTAGATGATGTATTGGCTGTGTCAATTCCGACGAAACAAGATCTCATCGATGAGGCTGTTTCTTCGGTGAGCAAAGAACCTCTTTCGCAACAAAAAATCCATAGGAAAGTTTTAGATAAAGGTATTCCAGAAGATGTGATGCCAGGGATATTAGATAGCAAGGTTGTATAAACTGCATAAAGTTTTACATACATGTATACATTAATGAAAATGATTTTACTGCAACTGATTTTGTTGATTAATTATATAGGAACCTTTGCCCGAATTTCCATTAGCTGGAATGTTAAACAAGTCTGGAGGGAAAGTCAGGTTAACATTTAAATTGGAGCAAGATCAGCTTTGGATCGGCACGAAAGAAAGAACAGACAAAATACCTATGAATTCGATAAAAGGCGTCCACAGTGAACCTATTCATGATCATCCTGAATATCATATTATGGCATGTATATCACTTTGAGAGCGTATCATAAATTCTGTAATAATCATTGAATATTTTAATAGTAATTTTCATAATTTAACAGGCAATACAATTAGGTACTACGGAAGCATCAAGGTATTGGATATATTGGGTCCCTGCGCAGTACATATCTGCTATTAAGGACGCTATTCTTGGCAAATGGTGTTACTTCTGATTGATAACCGCCGGAAATTTCGATTTCTGTAAAGCTTAATTAATCGGGTGTAAACATTGATACAAACACTGCTGTTACATTGACATAAAAACTGTCAGCTAGTCACACACATTTCTAACAGTAAGTAATAATTTATTTTGAGTTACGTTATCATTGCGGAGAATACCCAATAAACGTAGTCTGTCCCATTACAAAAATTATTTAGGTGACTAGTCTTGATTTATTGGGAAAAAAAAAGAATTTAATCACTATGCCAAATGTTTTATATTTTCATAGTCCAGATTTAAGTGTATACCTTGAATTTTTTGCACAGCTGAAAGTTAAATAGACAGTTTTACAATAAGAACTGTGATTAGTGAAACTTCCATAATTAATAATGTGTTGTGATAATATTACAAATATTTTACTATATGATTTTTTTTAATTTCATTTTTTTAATTTTTTAAAAATGTCTACAAATCTACAAATCTACAAATTTATTGAAATTTGCAAGTTTTAATCAAATTTTAAAAAATATTTAATTTGTTGATAAATCATTTTTACAATAAAAATATTTTGATTCGGATATCAAGATTTTTAATTTGATTTAATATATTATTTGTATTATTTTACAACCTTAGATATCAACAAAACAATTTTATGAAATTTAATTATATTTCAGTTAACCCTTTCGCTGTAAAGAGCATACATTTATGTCTTTAACAAGCGAGCGACTATTTAATGTACATATATAAGAACGTCTATATTTCTATTCCCTCCAGTTTTCAACATTTGTAATAAAAAATTTATATATCACAAAAGGTATTTATAATTAGATAATTACAGGCAAGTTAAAAAAAAATCATTTCGAATAATGAAATAAAATGTTTATAGTTCCCTCTTGTAAAAATTCTTATTAACATTGTTTACACCTGAAATATGTACCTTCTACATACGAGCATGCCGTAGCGAAAGGGTTTAAGTCATAACATTGCATTTGTAAGCAAACTTTTGAAAAGATCATTATCAATATAACTTATGATTTGTTATTACTCAATTATACATTTTTACCATTTTTAACATTCAGTTTATCAAATGATTTAATGTGATCACATGTGTATACATGTGTATAGATATTTGTACATTATTCAAAAACTGTTTGAAATCTATTCTTGGTACATGTTAAGTTTTAACAAAATTTTATTTTTTGTTGTAGCTGCAACAAAAAGAAATACACAACATGCGCATTCGCCCGCAAAAAGCACACACACATACACATCTTTTATGAAATAGATTACAACACATATCGCTATTGGAACACATAATCTTTGTAAATAAAAGACCAGGATAAATTTCTGCATCATTACATTAACTTGACAGCAGAATAACAACGAATTTCGCGTTGAATGAAATAAAGAAATCCGTTCAACATTTTGTGATTGGCCTAATAATAAAATAACATGTAAAAAAGATCAAAATACTATATCACGATCTATAAGAATTATGCATAAAGAATTCATATATAATCTTTAACGTTGTAATTGCTGTAAATTAGATTTTATACATTTGAATCATGTAATCACAAGAATAAGATAAATCAAAATTTGTAGTAATATTTACGATACAGTTATTGTCGAGAAATCTATTTGAGAAGTCGGTTTGAATGAGACTTGTACATTAGTTGTGTGATGAAATAAATACTTCTGAGACTTTGTTTTTTAATGCTTCATTTTTTTTAATCGTAGTTCTATCCGCGCGCGTGATTAAGTAGAAATATATTATGTAAATAACAGATTGATATCTATATAAAATCTATATAAAATCTATATAAAATCTATATAAAATATATATTCTGTCGATGTTAAAATTTTTTTATCTAAACGTACAACGTATGTCATAATAGAAATTGTTCTTTTAACGGAGGCAGAAGACACATCTGCTGAACATATGATGCAGGATGCAGGAAACATCTTGTTAAAGTACTTAGTCGTAACTAAAAACTTCCATTCGTAAGGCAGATGTGAATGCCATTGGAAGGAGAATCCCCACCAAGTAGGACGAGAGATGAAAGTTTCCGCGTCGTATAATCGATAACAGCTCTGCAGCTCTCATAGTACGCGTATGTAATTCAAGAATTCGAGAAAGAGTGTTGCGTGCACAAGCAATGTAAATATGGACTATATTATTTATCGTTTGTATTATTTATATTTTAAACCGGTGATTTGCATAAAGATTACCGGACCATTGTGAGAAATGACAACGAAATATTTTTTTTTGTGTGGAATCTTGAATTTATAATTCTTCTGTAATCTTTTCTGGCAATGTAAACAACAAAGCCACATCAAGGTTTAAAGCAAATGATTCATATATGTACAAATATGCGGCGATGATAATAAATGTAAGTATCAGCGCGCAATGTTGGCACTACATTATAAGAGAGTATTAAAACGGAATACAAGTGGCAGCGCTATATTACAGTAATTATCATCATAATTAATTGATATTTATATATTGTCGAGACCAATTGAAATGCACGTTATTACACCGCATAGTACAAGAGTGAGTGGAATATTAAAAATATGAATTATATTCCGTATACTATATACATCAAAGTGAAAAATAAATTTAACTAATATCTACATTAAAAAAGTACAAATTCGAATAACTCTATTTAGCTTTCTATAAAGTTAAATAGGCGAATAAAGAATGAAATGAAAAGCGGAAATAAACGGATGACAAATTAATCAAGATCAAGGATTTATCTACATTACTTTAGAATGGTATCGCCAAAAAATATTGAAGAATTTATAGAAAAAGTATTTTTTAAATTAACTGAAAATTATATCCAACAAGGGGCTGTGATAAATGATTTAAAATCTATTACTATGACTGCTAATTCAAAAAGTGCCAAGAATCGTAGTTTCAGAAGGTGTTCGAAGAAATTGCTGGTGATGTTATTAATGCCATTTCTTTACGGCATGTTTAATAGATATGTTTACAATAATATAATTAAGAATTTTCAAGGAACTCGATGCTTACTACCGAACAATTATCTTATCTGGGAGTTTACAAGACCGATAACTAATTGCGATTACTGTCGCGACATCAAAACGCCGCTAATCTTGCCGAATTTGACTAAAGAGGAATTCCGCTTTTATTCCTATTCGTCCCGACCTATGATAATAAAGAATGCAGCCTATGATTGGCCTGCGCATAAAGAATTTACTTTGGACTTTTTTCGGAACTTGTACGAGCGTATTGAGGGTGCCTACGAATCAATAGAGGAGGAATGTCAGTTTTTGCATTTTAAAAGTAATTTCGCAAACCTGCGCGAGGTATTTGCGATGAGTAAAGATCGAGCGTCACATCGCGAGGGTGAAGATCCTTGGTATGTCGGCTGGAAAAATTGTCATCCACAAATTCTAGATATCATGAAGCAATTTTACAATATACCTCACTTTTTGCCGGATGATGCGGAAATTCCTTATAGCAATTACATTTTCATGGGCTATGAGGAAGGTGCCGTTATGCATGTAAGTTTTGTAGCCGAACCATCTATTTATATATTGGCATTGCAAAAATGTGTCATCAAAATACTTACAAATCTTTTTTCAATTCTGTTTTATAGTTGGATTACATATCGAGACTCATGTGGCAAGCTCAAGTAATAGGTAGCAAAACGTGGACCGTGGCTCCAACACCGGAATGCGATAGCGAATGTAAATCTTTTAAATTTTCCGTCAATGTAACGGATGTCGTACTATTGGATACGCGGATTTGGTATCACAGTACTCACATCGAAAATGGAAAACTTAGTTTGACAGTCACCTCAGAGTACGGATAGACTTTTAAAACTTTACGTATTCCAGAGCATAATCTATAACGTACAAAAATGGCTTGGATAGGATTCTAAGCAGTTGTTTTTTTATCTTTTTGCGAATATCGATTGGAGAAATTGGATAATATATATGCCTTTTAACGTCTATTATGCCATTATTCGATGTTTTTCAATTTTTTGTTATTGTAATGAATAAAATTATATTGTTAAATGATAAGATTTGAACACATTTTCAATGAGTAGCTATTGAGTTCACACAAGAGAATATTGTCTTCTAATATCTAAACTATTTGTTATTGAATATTGTAAATTCATCTCCTTTTCCCCTATTAGAAGACTACATAAGTTTCATAAAAAATATATTCAAAGATTGATACTGATCTTTGTTTTGATGCTTGACTATGTTTATAGTATCGCAATTAATATATTTTTTTATAACTTTCAATAAGGATTTAAAAAATTTATAATAAATTCATGGTTATACAAATCATTTTTACGTATTTACATATGTGTAAACATTTATTTCATAATTATATAGACTCGTGTGAAACACAACAATACAATTGTTTTTAAGAGATAACATGTACAAGAAATTATTGTTAATATATATTCGCGTTAATACATAGCAGTATTGTTGCAGGAGTATCTGCAATAATACCTGTGTAACCTGTGCTTTAATATTGCATAGCTATAATGAGAAAAACTTGGTGTACCTTTAACCATCAACTTGAATCTATGTATCCAGATTCAAGAGTTGTAACAAACATTGACAGTTTGTTACGTTAAATGCGCGACAGCATACAAATTTGCAGTATTTACCTAAAGTGGAATGTATATCGCTTACACTATATAGTTCGCTTGTGTAATGCGATATATTTTCACTGATATTTCTTCGTGTAGGCTGGTGGACTTTCCTGAAATATATCAACAAACATTATTATTATGTATTTATACATAGAATTCTATATATATAATGACCCGTATTCAAAACGCATTTTTATCAATAAGTACGCGTTAACATCATGAAGGCAATTTGAACATAGATCAATGCATTTGTTAAAATTACAATTTCAAATATACCTTTCTATATAACATGTATGAGAAATGCCCAATCTATATATAGAAAAAAATAAAAATTCTATCCCTAATCTATATAATGCTAAGTATTTATGATTATCATGTTGTGTGCCATAGATAAGACAATCTGTATTGTTGGCGATAAAAAGTACAATACAAATGGAGGTTGATAAAAATGAAGAAAAATGAGATAAAATATCCCATTTTATCAAGTACATTAAAGAAACAGAAATATTAAAAAACAAAAAAAATATTTTTAGAAAAAGAAACAATTTTATGAATAGAATTTTATAATTTTATATATTTTATTAATTTATATTTATATTTTTATAAATAAAAATTAAAATATACATTTTGTTTTTTTTTAATACTGCAGATTCATAAACTTTTGAATATCACCATAAATATTTTGTAATTAAAACATAACTTACGTAATATTCTGGTGGTGGAACATAAGCGCATTGAGGTCTATTAGGATCATAATATGCACTCTGCGCAGCTTCAGCAGCCTTTGCATCTGATAAAAAAATGGCAATGTGGAATAATATATTTCAACACAAGTTAAAAATAAGATGTCACATTATTACCGTACCAAAAATTTTAATGACATTTTTTTGTTAAATTGAAAAACACGGGTTTCTTAACAAAATGTCAATTTTTTTAACTATAACGAAAATAATTAGCGTCTTACAAATTAATTATGGAGGTGCTTATGGCAACAATAATAGTATTTATTAAAAAAAATTTAGTTATGTATAAAAGAGATTTAATGCAAAAGTTAAAAAATAGCAAACTATTATTTTTCATATTTTTTATTTCATGTTAAATATCAGATTAAAAATCGTCAGCGGTTTTAAGTTTTAAGTATATCATTAAAACTTAATGTAACGACGATAAATTATACATAATTATGTATTTTTTATAGCGTTCTTATTATAGTATCATTCTATTATAGTATCAATATTAAAATACATACAAACATAATTCCTGTTTGATGTTTTGAATTTATTTTGTTCTGGCATTATTTTATATATCAAGTTTTAATCGTTTCCTAATTGCAAAACGCGTGATAAACAATGAAATATTTATCTATGCACTCATATATATCTGAAAAATTATATTTGAAATACACAACATAAATGGGTAATATAACACGAATTAAAAATGACTTGAAGCACACAGTCTGCTAAATCTGTCTGCCCAAGCCGTTTACTGATCTACTGACAACTACGAGATAATAATTGAGTAAAGTGAAAGCCAATCTCATTTCAGATCGAGTAAGGACATGTTACACAACCGTATTGCTTAATATTTCAAACTTTCAAATTTAGTGAGTATGCACATTAATTCTTTAGCTGTCTTTCCATTTAGAAATGAAATCTTGAATTGATAGGTTTGAATAAAAACAGTAAAAATTGTCTTTAATCAATATTTAATATTATATTATATATGTATATATATATATTAATATAGTACACGTTTAATATATATAACGTACACTATAACTTTGCGGAATCAACGCACGATGACTGTTTATATTCAATACAATTGCGAAAAGCATATTTTTAAACGATTTTTACTAAACTATTTGATATTTAGAAAAATATACATATTGCACAAGCGTATATATTATTCGCAAAGAATGTTTAGCGCATTTTCTTTTGTAATTTTTTCGAAGTTTATTAAGTTATTTATCATAATTTATAATTTTGATATATATATATATATATATATATGTATATATATATATATGTATGTACATATATGTATATATATAATTTACAACACATATACAGGTATATATACATATATATGTATTTATTATAACTCTTAGTAGTGATGTGGGTATGGATTATAAGATCCCGGCTGCTGATTGTAAGGTCCAGGCTGCGTATAAACGTTTTGCGGATATGCCGAATACGGTGGTGGATTAGGCGAATAACCGCTATAAGGTGGTTGTCCATAACCACCAGGATACGCACCTGCATGGGACATCGGCTGACTATTGTAATTCGGATTGGCCCATCCGGGAGGAGCTCCTGGTTGTCCTACTGCGGCTCCGGCGCCTTGATGTTGTGGGCCGCTCGCGTATCCGTATCCAGGCTGTATTCCGGGATACGGTGGCGGACTGTCTGTCATAAAGACTGTATTTCCTAGAAAAGAAGCAATATGAATTTTATATACAATGAGCTTTTAAAATTGTTCAATACAAGTGTATTCTAAAATGATGAAGGAAATGAATCTCATTATATGTTAATGTTTCAGAACTGTATACAAGATTGACTACTGATATGAATTTTGACAACTTTTAAGTTTCAATATATATTATAATATGACAAAGTATACGCTTGTAATATTATTTTAATATTGAAACCAAAAAATTTTTTCTTGTGCATATGCATCAAGTATGCTAAATAGAAGTATATGTGTTGTTTATTTTACTTTGGATAGCAAGCTAAATCTTGCTATGAGAATAGAGCAATAAAAGATTGCATTATAGAATTACTTGCGTAAGAAAGATTATGATCCTGAGTATAATTGCATTATACTCAGGATCATAATCTTTCTTATGCAAGTAAATCAATAACTTTGGAGATATCAAATCGATATAGGAAATTAAAAAGCCAATATTAACCTGGTGGAACATCTGGGAATACATTAGTTGGAGGCATCCATCCATAGTATCCAGTTGGAGGAGGTTGATAAGCTGAAGGTTGTGCCGGATACCAATCAGACAATGGAGGCGTATATGGTGGTGGTGCATCATTTACTGGACCATTGCGTTGAGCTAAAAATCATGAATATAATGAAGACATTTCATATCTTGCTAAAGTCAAGCTAAATTGATAAATTTGTCTTTAGTGTATAATAATTATTAATCTTGTGTCATGTTTTTGATATATAAAACATATAAATGTACATATATTTTGATATGGAAAATACATAGCTTAATATATTGAAATATTTCCAACTGTGTAAAATACACACTTTGCATCAATTATATTTATCTTACCCATTGCAGCAGCTCTCAGCAAAGCTTGAGCAAATTCTACTGCGCCACCACTCTTGAATCTCAATTTAAATTTGCATTCTCCAATCCAATTACCATTTGGCTGAGCACGGCATTTGCCTCCTATATAATTAGCACCAAAAACTGGCTGTTCCAGTCCTACTTCGCTCAGTGTAATAAATGGAAAACTAAACGACTGCATTTTTTCTTTGTGATCTTTAGCATTAAAGATCATTCTATGTGTTGTCAAGTATAATCTGCCATGCTTTTTTCCAATAAATTCTGGTTGTTCTTGTCCATGAAATTCCATATTGACATTGTCACAGAAGAGTATGATGCTAGAGATAATTAAATATTAAAAGTTAGTTGTATTATTGCAAGATATTGTGCAAGTTTTATATTAATTTAATTGGTACAGGTATTGCAAATGTGATTCCGTGGACGGAATGGGTAATTCATTCGAATAATTGAAATTAAACGCGATTGTGTAATTACACATTTGTGATAAAGTAACAAGGATTTGGAACAATTATAGGCAGAAAGCTATGATGGTATTGCACAGCAGAAGTCATATCGAAATTCAAAATAGATAATTTTACGATTAATATAAATTTCATTATGCAATATATGAATGAAAATAGCAAATTATTTAAATAGGTTTTCATTGCTTACCACTCGCCAGAATGAAGAAGAACTCCGCCGTTGGTGTGTGCCGTATTCAATGACATATTCTCTTCGAATTAAATGTTTGTGATGAATGACAAAACTGCAACGAACGTTGACAAACGTCGTTGATATCTGTCGATGATTGAGTCTCTTCCAGACTCTCCTCTTAGAAACTGCTGGAAAACGAGATTATTCAGAGTGATGTTACGATATCACTTCCAGATGATAAATGGCGAATAAATGAGATAGTGTGTAATAATGTGGCGTATTAAGGCGATTTATTGATAATAGCCATGTTGTTTTTCGGCTATTTCTGATTGGTGAACTAATAGTTCCACAATGTTCTCAGTGTCGTGGCCAATTTTTGATTGGTGATTGTCGCACGTCCATTTCATTTCGACGTTTTTGATTAGTGTCCCTAGAAGTAGAGAGAGCGAAACTAGCCATTCGGGGGTTTCACGTGATTAGTGTCACGTGATTTGTGCTCACCAAGTTGTGTTCCAAAACTCGACTTTGTTAACCTTGGGCGTGTTCAGATTCCCATCCAGGAATCATGTCATCCTTGTTTAACTTTCGGTAAACAATAAGGATAGGTGATACTTGGATGGCACTCTCAGGTGGGAATCTGAACACAGTCCCGAATAACATTGGTTTTTCCAACATAAACGGTTTCTTCTACCAATATTCTCCAACGGGCTCTTAATAGTGAGATATCGATTCTAAAAAAATCGATTCTCAGAATCGATTCTTTCTTTTAGGTTCGATTCTTAACAATCGATTAATTGAAGGAAATTGAAAGAATCAATTCCGAATAATCGATTCTTTCTTTAGCAATTTGTAAATAAGATTATAATAGATACAATAATTAATAAAATATGTAACAATATTTGTAGACGAGATACAATATATAACTAAATCAATTCACTGATTTCAGAGAAAATATAATTATTGTTTATTATAATTTATGACTTAAAAAACTTTAAAAATTCTTCATTTAATAACATTATGACTGCTTTCTTTTTAAGAGACAATTGATACAAATGTCGTTCTATATATTTTTTTGTTATTCATTGAAAAAAGTCTTTTTTGCTTTAATATTGAAATAACTCGTGAAAAAAATTATACAGAGCTTAATAAAAGAGCAAATTAAAGGTAAAGATTCACTCTTTCGAATGCTGTAAACCGCATTTGTGTACATACAATTTTTAATTCGCGCCGTAGAACTTTGCAAATTTCGTAAAAAATTTTAAGATTTGATCTTATCTTCATTTATGTTTGTGTAATTCCATGAAATAGATTAGTAAAACTGTTTTCTAAAATATCGACTTGAAAAGTAGAGATTTCAAGCTGTAAAAAAATGCTTTTTCAAACATTTCGATACAATAATTTTTTACAAAGTTCTTCTATCTTGAAATTTGCCTATTTTTGCGGTAGAATAGATGGTCCTTTAATTTTCTTGAAGTGTATTAGGTGTAAAATTTAATATATTGATTACTGACATTTGATCAAGAGTTTTATCTCATTGTGTAAAAAAACGCGTATAAAAATCAAGAAGGATCGATTGTATGACGATATTGATTTTTCTTCATTCGGTCTTATAAAATTTTTCAAACTGTTCATTGCATCGAGGAAGAAGAGAAAAGAACAGAAGCAATTAAAGTGGAACTTTTGTATCTTTTGGCAATGGTTAGTGATTGCCATGCACTGATGCATAATGAGATAGTACTATGCCGATGATTAGCGAATTTATAGTGGCGAACAATTATTTGATGTGAATATAGGAGCAAATTGAACACTATCAGACTAACTCGAGCAATGAGCAACAATAAATATATATTAGCCGCACTGAAGATCAGCCATCAACGAGCTCAACCTGGCTATTCCAGCATTTCCAGTTAGTCGAGTTTGCTTTAGCATGGCTCAGCGTGGAAAGCCGGCGCGCGCAGAAATCAATGCCGTAAATGTCAAAGCATGCGCTCAAGGATAAGAAAAGTACTTGGCGTACGTAGTGCAAGGAAATAAATATCATAGTGATCAGGGTCCGGGATCAAATCATTTTGCCGGCAGGAAGCGAGCACTCGCCCGTTCACGTACCATGGATTAGAAGACCTTGTCTAAGCACCAAGTCGCCGTTCTCTCTCTTCGAACTCTTCACCAATTCCTCTTCTCCAGCAATATGGACGAAAACTTGAGCCGGGGATACGTCCAGCTGGGCAAAGCCAGGGGCATGAATGAGTTCAAATTCTCAAATGGATTCACGCATCTCTCACCACCAGTTGACAAATGCAACTTCATTTACATGGCTCTGATTCTCGGCGGTATAGGTTTTCTTCTGCCTTATAACAGGTCCTGCGTCAAACAACACATTTATATTTTTATAATATTCCTTGCATGTGTATCTTTTTTCATCATATTATATATATATATATATATATATGTATGTTGATATATATATATATATATATATATATATATATAGAGAGAGAGAGAGAGAGAGAGAGAGAGAG
>NW_012130077.1:5532722-5537843 GCF_000143395.1 Atta cephalotes
GAGAGAGAGAGAGTTGAAACAAATAATCTTTAAAGCCGTATTATTATAATTAATTGACTTTTTTTTCCACGACAACTGACTCTCAAAGAGATTCAGTCTTGTAAATGACGAACAACTCTCTCCGATTAAATATATTTTCAGAGAAAAATATATTTAATTCGTAATCTTTGACAAATAAATCAACTTTGTAAAAATTGGCAAAAATTTTACGCGTTGCATTTAACTTGGTTAAAAATTTTGCGATTTATATATCAACAATTGTGCCATTGTTTGTTACAGCTTCATTATAGCGGTGGATTATTTTCAAGCTAGATATCCGGGAACTACTGTGATTTTCGACATGTCTGTTGTTTACATCATTATGGCTTTCTTCGCAGTTTTTGCCAACAATATTCTAGTTGAGACCTTATCGCTGAATACACGAATTACATTTGGTAAGATTGCCATTAAGTTAATCGAGTTTAAAAAAAAACAATTGAAGTGAACGTAATTTAACTTATTATACTCAAAAGAATCCAAACAAAGGATCGAAACATATATGAATTTAGTTTTTTATTCTAATAAATGAAATTCGCATGTCTATATCTAGACTCAAATAGGCATCATACATTCCTTGATACTCATTAGAGCCTGAAGTGAAGTTCCTTCTTAAACAAAACAAAAAAAATAATATACGATAATTATATAATTTAATCTTTAATGCTCAGGATATTTAGTGTCCTTCGTTACTCTGAACTTTGTGGTGATCTGTGAAATTTGGTGGGAACTTTTCGGCGTTGCAACTTCCTATACGATTAATTTAGTTGCCGTCGCTATAGTGTCGCTCGGTTGTACAGGTAGAGTTAAATAAAATTATCACAATTCAATTAGTATATTAAATAATGGAAAAATGTTACAAGAATATTCATTTATCTATTCTCCGATTAATTAATAATATAATTTATTTAATGTGTATAATTTATTTAATGTTAAAAATTATTTAATACATATTCCAAGAAATACTAATTAATAATAAAAAAAATATTAATAATTCAACACAGATTATCTTGCTTTTTAATAACTTAAATAAAATGTTTCTGAAACGTTTGATATTTTTTATGTTTATGATAATTATTGTAACTGTACGCATCTATAATTGCATTAGATCTTTTTATTATTGTGGCTTTCTGCAGATTATAAGTATTTGTATGTTACAAATTTACAAATTACAACATCTAAATACGAGAAACGCCACTTTCGATCAAAATTAAATGTTAAACTAATACATAATATATCTATATATGTATATCTATATATGTATTCCTTTAAATAAATTTATCTTAGAAATATGATTATGCGCCGTTACTTTTGGACTTTTAACACAATCAATCTGAAATATTGAAGTCCTCTCAAATTAAAAACATCTTAAAACTTATAAAGAATACTGCGAAAAATATTGTTAGCAAAATATTTTTAGTAATATTGCTAAGGCCTTGATAGTCTAACGATAGGACGCTCGCATGGAATACAGATCCGGATTCAATTCCCGACCGAAGTAATATTTTTCGCAATAAATTCTTTTAAGATGGTTCTAATTACATTTGAGGAATTATTAAAAAAAAATAACGCTTTTCGTATTTATAGGTAATGTACTCACATAAAACGATCTTACTATTATATTTATAGATTATATATTTCATTAATTTGAATATTGTAATATTTTCTCGTAATATTTTTCCAAAATATCTATTTAATAATTAATTATATATTGTTAATATAGTACAAAAATTTGATCTTATTTTCTGTATGACATTATAGTTCAGCAATCAAGTTTTTATGGGTATACATCAATGCTTCCTAGTCGATATACGCAAGCTGTGATGACTGGAGAAAGTGAGTACTGATCTTATGAGTGGTCGGCATTTGTCTTTAGTAAATTATTTCAACAGAATTTTAATTCATGACTTAATCGTTTAAGACTACGGTCCACTTGATGTTACAAATTCGAAACATTTTTTGATTGGTCAATTAGTAAATTTCTTTCTTCCGATTGGTCAATCAAAAAGCTTTGTGGACCGCACTCTAAATAATGTTAGGAATTGAAATTTGTTAGAAATTGTAAAAATGAGATCGCCTTGTCGGTATTCGATATTATGAGTAACGAGTAATCGTATATCTTTTCTAATTATTACTATATTATGAGTAACGATATTATGAGTAACGATTATTACTATATAATACAAGAAAAAAGAAATATCTTACTACACACTTTCAGGTTTTGCTGGTTTTTGGGTGTCAATCAATCGAATAATAACAAAGTCTCTACTCAATGATGAACGTGGCAATACATCCATGTTTTTTATTTTATCGAATATGACGATCTTGTTATGTTTTGTGCTACATCAAGTAGTACGAAAAACCGATTTTGTGCAATTTTACATAACGCTATGTCAGGAAAGAAATCGAATTACGTTAGAACCAACGGAGGATGTCGGTCTGGTATGTAATCATGTTGTATTCCTTATTTAAATTTCCATTCGAAAATTGAGGAATGATAATTGGAAAATTATGATATATATGAATAAATATTTTGAGAAAGCAATATAATTTTTTTCGAAATTACTTAAATTATTTGAAATTGATTATTGATGTAATAACAATGAGTTAATGATTAATATTGCAGTTTTTGTTATTGTTAAATAGATGGATCCGTTAGATCAAGTCGGCGATCCCTCAAAAGGTCAGTATGGAGTATTGAAGATTCAAACGAGTCCATTGGGAACAGAATCTGCAAGTGGAAGTGCTGATTTGAATGGTAATCAAGAAATTAATTCTCAAGTATAGAAATGATAGAAACGAATACCGAATTTCTTTGAAAGATTATTGCTTTAGAAAGATTGCTTTGAAAAGAAGAATTGAAATACTGCGATATTGCGATACTGTAGAAACATTTTGATTGTTACAGCAGCTGGACAATATTCTGCATTTTCGTTCAGCAATCCGGTGTATGAACCTAGTGCTCCTTCGGGTAATCCACCTGGTAGTGCTGGACCAACTTACAAGGTTGAAGATGTCGTAGTTATGAGAGGAGCTTACGGAACACAAAGCACGAGTACGCCATGGTCTGGCATAAAAAGTAATAATGCTGTTTTCACTTATCGTTAAAACAGTTGAAATGAGAAAATTGAAATTGATTCTTTTTTACGTAAACTTCTAGATTTTTATTATATGAGATCGGTATTCATAGTCGATTCTTATATATTTAAGACTATTTTAAGTACCGATTTATAAGATGTCATAAATCAATTACAGAAAGAACTGTATTACTATTTTAAGATATTACTTAAGATGGTCTTAAAATAACATTACTTTTTATACGATTATATATAATTCACATACATACCAATTCAATATCAATCACAAAGCTATTGAAAAGATTTAATCGCAATTTGAAATGTAAAATATCAGCTTCATGATTCATTTAAAACAATATTCTTTAGGAGGTTTGCTTGCGAGACTCGAAGTTGCCAAACTCATCTTTCCGTATATGGTCAGCATTGGTGCTGCTTACTTTATAACGCTCTGCCTTTATCCAGGAATCGTATCAGAAATAATCTCTTGTAAATTCGAGTCATGGATGCCAGTTATTTTGATGACTGCTTTTAATGCCTCTGATTTACTCGGCAAGGTATCGCCAATTATTATATAAATTATATATAAATTGTTTGTTTCAATCTTATTGCTCTGTTCTTTTTTTTATGTTTAATATATATAATATGTATAATATATATTATCATTAAAATTCAAATAGATAAAATTATAAGAAATAAAAAATATTAGAATAGTATTTGATGTCTCTTTTAAAAATGAAGATGGAATGAATATAAAATAGCAAGATAAAAACATTTCTTATAGGATTATAATAAAGATAATTAAATTTCTTGTAGGTATTTGCTCTGATACCTTATGAGTGGAAACGAACTCAGCTGCTTTATTTCTCTAGCGCACGGATCATACTTATTCCTCTATTTTTTCTTTGCGCAATTCCGCGTGGTGCTCCTATTCTCTCTGGTGAGGGATATCCGCTCCTATTCTCTTGGTTACTTGGCCTTACAAATGGTATAGTTGGTTCCATACCTATGATTCAGGCACCTAGTAAAGTACCGGAAGAACATCGAGAACTTGCAGGTATATCATAAATTTAAATCTTCTTTAAAATATTAAGTGAAATATTGATAAAGAAGGAAAGAGAAAAAACGGTATATTTTATTATTGGGACAATAAATTAAAAACTCAGATAAATATCTTTAAACTTTCAATTATTTATATTTCTAAATAGATGCGATATTCTAATATTAAGAATTTTATTTTAAATTTATGTAGAGATTGGAGATATTATTTAGAAATTTTATTCAAAAAGATTTAAGATAGTCTACTGTCAAAAAAATTTTTTTGACGGGACAGCAGATGTACAAAGATTAATATGAGATCTAACATCAATATCTTACTTCCTTAGGTAATATTATGACCTTATCATACACTACTGGTTTGACTATTGGATCTCTATTGGCATACATGATGGATGCATGTCTTGGACCACCTGTACAAATCAAAGACGTATGTTTGAAAACGGCAAAAGTTCAAACTTCGACAACTGTATTTTCTAATGTAACGGCGAGTATTCTAACGACCGCAATATCTTCCACTTTACCTATCGTTGAAAAAACAACAGCAATATCAAAGCCGAAGACTACCGATGTATTAACCACAATTCTAATGTCAACATTATTGTCGAATAGCACCGTGAGCGACAGAGGATTGTCGGATGCGTCAACGACGGCCTTACCAAAGATCTTAGCTAATGTTACCTCGGCGAGCAATGCGATCTTGCAACATTAGGACGCATATATTTGTGTGCTGTGTTAAATCTGGTGCTTTCACATAAATATATAGGAGAGAGAGCGAGAGAGAGAGAGAGAGAGAGAGAGAGAGAGAGAGAGAGAGAGAGAGTGTGTGTGTGTGTGTGTGTGTGTGTGTGTGTTACTACAACGAACGACGAGTAGTAGTAAGTAAAGTAATTATTATAGTGTGCGACATAACTAATATAAGTAAGTAATAATTAGTTTAGTTAGTAAGTAAAGT
>NW_012130077.1:5538071-5541667 GCF_000143395.1 Atta cephalotes
AGAGAGAGAGAGAGTGTGTGTATGTGTGTGTGTGTATGTGTGTGTATCTCAAAGCACGAGATGTAGAAAAAGTATTTCTAAATGTTTGGCGCGATCAAAAAGTTCTATGAAAAAGATATGTTTTGATAGAAATAAGTACTAACAATACAAATATGAAAATATATAAAATAACTGTGTGAGCATATTTGTGCGCGTGCGCGCGCGCGCGCGCGCGTGTGTGTGTGTGTGTGTGTGTGTGTGTGTGTGTAAATTGAGCAAAAAATGTTTTGGAACCATACATAACACGAACCAAAAAATATAAATGTAGCAAATCAGGTTTAGCATAATAACAAAAAAAAATAAAATTAGCAATAAGTACTAATAAAAATATCATAATTCGTTGGATATATTACAAATAATTGGTACACAAATTTAAAGTACTCTCGCTAATGCAAATTGCATATTATACTAACGTTTGTTGCAAATAAAAATTTTGCATTTTATTTAATAGAGACTCTCATTAAAATATTGTTTTTATCAGTATTTATTTTTATGTATAAATTGTATAGTATATTTAGTTTATCTGAAATTGTTCTGAGATATCGCCAGATTAAACACACGCACAAAGAAATTGAGATAAATTGTAAAAAATTGCGCATCTTGAACAATTTGCGATAGATACGTGAAATTTTTTTCTTTCTATTGAAGATATTACATGTTTATTTCACATTAGCAAATCGCTTTTGTAAATATTTTTAAAGATCTACAAGAGTGAAATTAATTTTTTTAATAAGAAATATTGTTCTTCTATACATTGTTTTTATTTCGTTGTTACTGTTTCAATGTATAACATACTGTTAGACTATTGATGGTTGACAGTTAGGAAATTTTTGCTGATAAAGTTATCGCACGAGTATATTCTGTCAAATTGTTATATGCATCTCCATGTGTCAATAGTTGATACGTAAATATAAAATACGTATATTTATATGGTACACTAGACGTCATAATTATTTTACATTCACTGGATGCATTCTCTAGATGCATTTTTAGAAAAAAATAGAGTCATGTTTAACGATGTTATATTATACTTACCCATAATAAAGAAATGGACAATACCAAGCAATAAATTGATAAATAGTATTTGATGTATGAAAGATTTAACTTTTATTTCATGGATATACTTTTAGATCCAAGAATTTACTCTTTAATTTATCGTTAACTTCAATAAGTTACAATGTATGATTTCATCCATGAAATAAAAATAAAAATAATCTTATATGTTTTTTAGATATGTGCAAATTTTTTGTACATATATAAAATACACAAAAACGAAATGAAAACGTGAAATTAATTCACAAATATTCTCCTTTAATTTTATAAAAATACATATAATCTACTTATGCATAAAAATTAAATGTTGTCATTTACAGATCATTTGTGATGCATATGAATATCTATAAACACAATACGTTATTACGTAGTACTCATCTAGTGAATGTGAATGTGATTTAAGATATTTATGATACGTCCAGATTTAACGAAAGAGAAAAATAACTTTCTCACACAACGTCCCCTCTTTTACCCTTCCAACCCCTGTACTTTGTTATGCAAAACTCGTTATGCAAT
The DNA here is from genome assembly GCF_000143395.1 of Atta cephalotes. Taxonomy (NCBI): domain Eukaryota; kingdom Metazoa; phylum Arthropoda; class Insecta; order Hymenoptera; family Formicidae; genus Atta; species Atta cephalotes. The sequence goes on from NW_012130077.1 coordinate 5,539,680, forward strand.
CCTTATGTGCTCATAATACATTTGCGCAGATTTTTATATAGTAAAAAAATACAAGAAAGCTGTACAGCTGTTATTATGAACGCATAATAACTGCATAATGAGTTACAAAATATAGACTTAGCTTCGTTATTCGCGTTATCTGCTCAAGACATATCCGGTGTTATGTAGGAGATTGTAATCAAAGTTTGTAAAGATAAAACGTAGTTAGTAATACAATGGAAAAATGTATAATATACTTGATCATATATCGATTGATCAAATATCTTTCTCGATTTCTTTTTTTCTTAATTTATAACAAAGGCGTATGCATAAGGAAACATTTTATGAGAATCAATATCTTCAATATAACTTCTCTAAGATTAATCACCCCAATTATGGAAGACAAATCATAGTAATGATTCATTTCTAGTAAACGAGAATAGATTAAAATGGATTGGAATTTTTAATCCATCCGAATGCGGATATAGAATTCTTTTAAATGGAAAAACTTTTTAGATTCAATTGGATTTAAAAAAATTGCATTTCTTAGAGAATTTTTCTTCCAGAATTTTGAATTGAGTATCCACTTTTAAAAATTCAATTTATTTTTGTAATAAAAGACATAAAAAAATTTGCTTGATGCAATTCCTCTAAATGAATAAAGAAAAAATTCTGATTTTCACACGTACGCATTCGTGAATGTTGAAATGAATCTTTTTACAATCTATTTTAATTGATTTTCATTTACTAAATTATATACCCGCGTTATTCATACTATTAATATATATAATTGTCGACTTATTCCTTTCTGGAAATTTATATGTATAATTATATACAGAGTGAATTGAAATAGCTACGCTGATGTGCTTCTTTTTCATTTGTTTCAAAGTTTAGTTTGCAAGGTGAAAAACATCTTCCCAAGTAGCACACATCAGGCTAGCCTCTTTAGGATTTTATCTTCTAGCACCGACGAAATACTATTAAAGATCGTCAAACCTAGATAAATTTTTGTCCTTCCAAAAAGGATGTAGTTGAAGAACACTAATATTATCAACTCATCAAATTAATATAATTTTGCGATTATTAACATAAATAATTGGATAATATATTATTAAACTCATGATTTTTTATTGATCATTACAATGATCCATAAATAAGCGTACTATTTTTATATGAGATTAATGATCTTTTTGAAGATATATAAATAATTTAATATCAATTTTATAATAAAGATTCTTTTTTTCATTCTTCGTAATTTTAAGGAAGTTACGTTTGAGCAATTTAACAATATTCATAGTAATGTCAAGGGGAAAAAAATACATATTATTTTTTATTATTTGTTACATATTTCGTTTTATCTATTACATTATTAATACTTTTTATTTTTAATTGATTTAAAATAATATATAAAATTCGCACTTACCTTTTAAAATCTTTTTGCTATTATCTACAGCAAAAGTTTTTGCTGTGTATGTGTCATTTCACTCTTTGTGTCATTTCACTCGAATTAATACAAAAATCATATTGATGTTTATGAAAAATAAAAAAATATAGCAGGTAAGTAGAATAAAATATAATTTAAAAGAATACGTTGTAAATATATATGAGAAAGGGAATGTATACATTATTTGTTATATATTTTTTATTCTAATAACGTTATATTTGTGTACATTTTATCAGATATGATACGGCATAACAGTTTAACATTGATTCCAAATAAATGTATCGATTGATACATTTTATGATATATTGTTCTGTAATCAGAATTTAATTCTTGAGAAACGTATTATTTATACATATGATCAAATGTTGCAAAGAAGTTACGCCGCATATAATTAATTAATATATACAAACAATATATGTGTATACATACATATATAGATAAACAATACATATATGGATGATAAATGGAGTATCCTGTATATGCGCGCGCGCATTTTGTATGTGTGTGTGTGTGTGTGTGTGTGTGCGTGTGTGTGTGCGTGCGTGCGTGCGTGCGTGCGTGTGTG
>NW_012130077.1:5542738-5553421 GCF_000143395.1 Atta cephalotes
ATATATATATATATATGCATGTATCTATATACGCATATGTATATCTAATGTACGTCTTATAGATCTATATATTCTATATACATCGGGTTCCAAATTATTTGTTTTTTAGAAAATTAAACTTTTTTCATACATGATCAACTAACGTGGATGACTTGTAATAATCTATATAACCGTCTCTGGAAACCATTCTCTTGATCATATAAAAATGCTGCGTTTAATAACACCACGACGATTCCATTCTTTGATTTTACATGTCACACTCTATCTTTTCCATTAAAGTGCGATTTCACTTTCGTGAAATCTTATCATAGAAAAAAAATGCATAGGGAAAAAATTTTTCCTCTTATTTATGTCTGTCACAATGGAACGACATAATCGTTCTATCACAGTTAAAATTCGCCTAGAAAATAAGGCTATGATGACGAAATTATTTGAATTAAAAAAACAAATCTCTTTACAATTATGGTCATTTAAGGTATTTCGCTGCCCAATCTGTTCGGCTGTGAGGCCCATTGCTAGCTTTTGAGTTGAAAACATTTCCAAACAGGTTTGGTTGAAACATAGGCTTATTGGTAGTTTCTATTAAAAAGAGATATTAACTGATACTATATCGTAAATCTATTAATTTTTTTATTTGCAAATAAAATAGAAAATGCATTTGCATTCTTTTGTTTAAAAAATGTGTATTCAAGATATTATTCTTCTGGAATAGGAAGGAACTATGGCATTATAATATGAAATTAAAAAATTACATCATTTTTTAAAATAAGAATGCAATATATAATAAGTCCTCATAAATACTCACTAATATTTTGGGTACCGTACACGCTGGGATAAGGTAACTTCAAGCTTTGTTCGGTGATATAACGGTTTCGCGCGAGATAATGTTGCCTCGTTTGATTTTCAATATTATTTCTAGGCCCCCAAAAAGATTCTGTAAAATCTTCATATTTGTTGGATGTTGCCTGACCGATGAATCCATTTAATAGTAGTTTAGATCGGCTGATATCAGAATCCTCATTTCTTGAAAATGAATAGAGAGAAGTATTATTTTGAACGATAAACGATAAAGAAGCTGCGGTACACATTAATAAAAACATATAAATAGTTTATTATAAATTTTAAATTTACAAGGGACTACACAAGGATCTAGTACAATTTTAAAATATACATTTGTCATTTTATTTGTGCATTTTAATTTTGAAAAATTATTCCATTCAGTATACATTTACCGCCATCCAATGAATATTACCAGTATGCTACCGAAATTTTGATAATCAGAACAATAATTGCCAAAATATATAGTAATATGTATATTATATATAGCTCGAATGATTGTATGCTTTGGTCTAGGAAATCTGCTATTATTATAAAACCTTCGACGAGACATTCAATCAAGTTAGTCAATAATGTTCGATATAGATATAGGAGATGTGCAACATGAAGAAAAATCAGAGAAATTCGAAAAATTGATCCAATAAATTCAGAAATATTTGATGAAAATAAGAGGAAGAATTTTGATAATACAGCAGCTAAATCTTGTACAGTATTAGTCAAAATATAAATCGATTTATAAACAATCACATCGTTAACATAAAATCGTTTTATATGACAATGACTCTTTTCAAATGATATAAATTTGAGCATACTTATTAAGTGCTTGGAAAAAACATTTTGTTTGATTTGTAATTGTATCAAGAAGAAACCGATTATCAATATCGCGCATGCGATAAGAATTCTTTGGATTGGATTTCGGAATTTTATATACCTGGATGGCAAATTTGTACTCTGGCCTGCGACGTACCGAGCCACACTGAGATAGTGTTGTTTTGCTGAGACCTTACGTAAGTTCTTCATCTGATTAGACTGGTTTGAGTGATTCCATGTTCTCGATGGTGATTCCTTCCATGTTGGTAGGGACCAATTTGCATTGCCATGCAAACTGTCCGACTGCTGATAATTAGCATTCCAATTGGCACGATTTTCTTTATATACGCGATCTGAGATGAGTGTTGCGCTCGGATTTTCTGGGACAATTTTGCTTCTAATATAATCAGACAATTAGAGGATTAAAAAACTAATTAATAATGGAGGATGGTAGAATGGACTGTATATAGATCATAACACACCCTAGAAGATCCGCAAAATCGTCCTCGTCCCATTTAGAGACATTGCTATCATGTTTACGATTATTGTGATTCAATAACGGTAAGGCCGCTGGCTGCTGTTGTGATTCAATGAGCATCTTTTCTGATGCTCTGCAAATATTTGATTTTAATTCGTAATTTAATAAAATTAATTGAGAAAATAAATAATAATAAATACATTTACGAAATTATACGTTTATACGAGCTTCTTTATCGTTTTAAAATATAACTTGTATATACACTTTTGTACGGTGTCTCAATCTATTATTCGTTACAATAGTAAAAGTAAAAGTGAATTCTCATGTATTTAAATATAAACACAGTAAAATATATCCCACCTCGATTGAATAAAATTATTAATAATGGGGTCTTCTTGAGGATAATTATATTGTTTAGGCACAGGAGGTGGAAGATTTATTTTGTTCATAACAAGTTCTCGTTGAGATACGACTCCAATTTTTTTACTATTAATGATATGTGGATCGCCGACTTGAAAATATGGATACCTGGAATCAATCATGGCAGTCACTATTGGATAGTCTCTAATTATTCAGGATTCTTTTAGAGAAATTTCTACAATATTTTGTAAGAAATCTAATAGATATCTTAAAAAATAACCAATATAAACTCTTTCATCTCAGAAATATTTAGTCTATAATTAATTTTTGTTTCTCTTGAAACAAGTATATTATAAACAAGTATATTATAAACAAGTATATTATTGTTATAGCATTTCATATTAGTTCGTTTTTACTGCCACACGATTATAAATTAAATACGATTATAAATGTATAAAATAAATAATATTGACGCTTTAGGTAACAGGACAGAATAAGAAAAATTGTTAAAATTATTGAAATTGTTCTTCAAAACTGTTTTTTTCAAAACAAACATTACATAAAAAAGAATTTATTTTATACATTTATTTTATCTTATCATTAAAAATTTAGTCCTGCTTCTCGATTATACGATTTATTAAACATTCTATATTATATGTATGATTTTATAAGTACCTGAGCGATTGTTGCGCCGTTGGTCTCTTTACAGGATTCCATTGTAACATGTCTTCCATGAGTATGACTGCTTCTTGACTGGCATTAGGTATTAACACAGCCAACGACGTACGCGTAAAATTTGGAAATTTGAAATTCATAGCTGTAGCCAATTGGTACCCCTCTAGCCAATCATCTTTATCAGGTGTTCCTATTACAGAACAAATTTTAAATATTTCGTCAATCTCACTTTTACCAGGGAACAGTGGCCTAAATGTATATAATTCAGCCATTATACAGCCGACCGCCCAAATATCAATCGGACTGTTGTAAGTCGTGGAATGTAATAACACTTCCGGTGCTCGATACCTGACACAGAATTCAATGAGATTAATCAAAAAGATTTGCATGTCAAAAATGTTAGATTATTATTGCAAATTTCTTGATTATCAACTAATGTTTACGAATTGCGACTAGTTACTACAATTAAGTATATTACCATCTTGTTGATACATAATCCGTATATGGAGGTCTCGATCGGATCTCTCTCGCTAGCCCGAAATCAGCAATCTTTACTAACTCGGGACCCATACATAATAAATTTTCTGGCTTCATGTCGCGATGAAAGAAACCGTGTTTGTGCATAAAAGCGAGACCTTGCAACACTTGATACACCATGTTTCTTATTACTGGTTCGGGAAAAAGTTTATCCCTATGATTAAAAATATCTCAATTAAAATACAGTTTCTAATAATATTTGTAGAATACAAACTGCTATAGAGATGTACCTATCTTTCATTAGTTGATAGAGATTTTCTTTCATGTATTCAAATACAAAATACAGCACATCATTCTCCCGTATAACTTCTTTAAGTTTCACGACGTTTGCGTGACTAAGTTTTTTCAATGACTGCAATGAAATGGGAAAGAAAATGATAAAAATTAATTGTTGATTTAATCTGGTAGATCTGGTAGATTAATCGAGAGAAGCAAAAAATAATCAAGCCATTTTTATATCATAAGCATAATTCAATTATATTATGTATATAGCACAATATTATTTTTATTTTCAAATCCTTATACTATTCAGTCTTGTTTCATGTCTTTCAGAAAATCAATAAAAGTTTTTTTAATTATTTATCTAATTTGAACATACCTTTACTTCTCGCAGATTCATAGCTTCTTCCCAAGAGTAATATTTTCTCTTCATTCTCTTTATAGCTACCTTTTCCCCCGTGTCAATACGTTCTCCCAGCACAACAGAACCAAAGGTTCCATCACCTAACTGATTCAAAGTTATGTATCGATTCATGTTCACTATTGAGATACTTGACAATTTTTGTATTACTCGTCACTTATTATACATAGTGAAAACTTGAGCACTATAAAGAGAACGTATTTATGCGTCACTGGGATCGACAACTTTAGACATTTCTGTATTCGCTGTAATCGTGTAATGCATTGTTATTAGAATGTTATTAGAAATTACTAGGCTTATAAAAGATTTAGCCAAAATTTTCTCAATAAAATGTGGATTTAATATGTATAATTTTGAAATAATTTTAAAATAACGCAAAAAATAAAATTTCGTATCATTAACTTCAACTTGAGGGTGGATTATCTGATATTACTAATAATTATCGAAATTGTCAATTTGTGCACTTGACATTATTGAATGGACATTATGGTAGAGAAAATGCATATTTTTACGAAAAATAATATATTTTTCGTTTCACGCACCCTTGCGAAATGTCAGAATAAACCCAAAGTATTCAAAAGGCGACAAAGAATTCTAGAACTTTTATTCATGAACAAACTTAGTCTTTTTCCTGGTGGAAAAATGTTGCTGAAATTATTCCACGTTTTGGAACACTTTTTCAATAAAATTTCAGCATTTCAAAAGAAATTTCGATTTAATTTCAGCGATTTTTAGCTAAAAAATTCATTTCGATAAAATTTCAAAAAAATTTCAGCAAAATTTTCAGACAAATTTCAGCAAGAATTTCAAAGAAATTTCAGAAAATTTCAGAGAAATTTCGATTGGATTTCAGTGATTTTTCAGTATGTTAGCTGAAAAATTCACTTTCAGTGAAGTTTCAATAAATTTTCAGCAATTTCGCTGAAATGTTCCAAAACGTGAAATAATTTCAGCGAAATTTTTTCATAAGAGTTGTCATAATTAAATATTATAAATAAGAATGTTTTTATATAAATTTAAATTATATAAATTTGTGTGAAAAAGTAAGTGGAAAAATTTGCGCTCGCATGTTTATATAACTTTTTACTGGAAGACTTATTGTTAGATTTGAATTCTGTGAAAAATGATACGAGTGTCCATAATAATATAATTTATAATACAAAATAAGAGTGCCTTCAGAAAACTTAGTTTTGTTACAAGATACAAATAAATACTTGGCGAGTTATCCCAAGTATTGACTCTACAGTAGAATGAATATTTGATAGTAGATATTCTGCCGTAAGATTCGATAACCGTTGAGATGGTAGAAAGAGTGATTTCTATATATAGCATTTCTGTCACTTCTGATTTGGTATCACGATTAAACATTTCTATATAGCATTTCTGTCACTTCTGATTTGGTATCATGATTAAACATTGTGCGGTTGCGATGTCTACGGATCATTGGAACTTGCCTTTATTCATTTCAAGATTGAGTAATGCGATCGGCAAATTATGTTATTGTTAGAGTGCTTCTATATGCATCAAATTTGCCCGCTAAATTGTAAGACGAAAAACTCAAAACATTTCACACTATTTTTGCACATATCCTACGATAATGTCTACGATCCTACCCGTGGCATAAGGAGCGAAAGACTTATAGGGGCAATCTAGGACATCAACCGTGCAGTATATGTTGTGCCGAGATTAGCATTTTCTTACAGTCGCATGCAAACAATCTTTGTGTGGGCCAGACATGCAAGAATATAGATTTTCTCAAATGGCACTATTCCCCAATCAACTGACGCAAATCCGAATCCCTGGTGAAAATTTTTCTCAGAATTTTTTATACGAATTGGAACATTTCTCAGAAAATCTACATCTTTTCTCAGAATTTTTCATATATGAAATATCGTAAGATTTTTAAGATTTTTTTTGTAAGTATAATTTCTGATGAAATGTTATAAAATCTAAAAAATTTAAAAATACTTTTTAAAAATTATAGAATGAAAATTTCAGAATATTTTAGAATTCATTTGTATGAAAAATTCTGAGAGAAGATGTATGATGACTTTCCGAATATTTCTGAAAAATGTTTCAATTCGTATAAAAATTATGAGAAAAATTTTCATCAGGGATCTTGGAATTTTCTGTTCTGACTGGAGAACAGAATATTTATGATGTAATTTCGATTAATCTGAATTTCAATGCTGCACTGCAGAGTACTCCATAAATTGTGATTCATTGATTACAATATTGAATTGTCTGACAAATTTTAGAGAGTCTGACAAGAATAAAGCTTTTCTTGTTTAAAACCAAACCAAACCTACTCCTTATCGATTTTAGATAGATAATAGAATTTTGGCTTGAGACTTATTTAATTATTATAAAAAAAAAATTAGAAAAGTGCAATATATAAAAAAAGTTAAACAGCTTTTTTTGGAATAAGCTAAGATCATATATATATATAAAGTGAAATGCTCTGTTCACTATAATGATGTGCTTTGTAATAATATATAACAATAGAATCCCGACAAAATTACATTTGTTCATTAATACAATAAACTGGTAACAAAAAACGGTTCAAATTCCTATTTCTCAGTATTTCACACAAAGATTTAAAAATGTTTGCTTTAATTTATCGATTTATTCAAGAACATTTAATCATATGTATAAAATAATTTAACTACATTTGTACCGTATATTTTTCAAAGATTTCTAGCATTCTTATTGAAAAAAAAAAAACATGAAAAATGTCGAAAGTAATTAACTGTATACAATAATTTTTTATATTCTTTTTTATATTCTTGAATCGCAAATGTTCAATTATTACTCCGATTATCAATGCGAATAAAATATCGGTTTACTAAAGAAGAGTCGGATTAACGACAAAGTTATACGTCATCGAGGCAATATTAGAAAATTGATAAATCACTTCTTTTTTTTAGTCTCAACCATCTGTCATAAATAATAACAGAATTATGCTCACAGAAGGAAAAGCGGAGATAGATTTTTGATTTGACTGACCTTTTTCCACGTATTTGATTACCTTCTTGCGTAGCTGTCATTCGCAACAAACTATTAATCGAGCGGCCATCGGCCATACCTCGCAATACCTCGCGGTCGCTATGGCTACGAATATTTGTAAGTCAAACTGCCGCGCTGACCGCTGCCGGCTGCGTCAGCTACCTGAGCTACTACGGCACTCACCAGGTCACCACCAGGTCCACCACTCATCAACTGCGCTGACCGCGCGTACAGATCCGAATTTTAAGATTCTTTATTTCTGCCTAGATTTGCCTACCTAGAAAATGAGAATGGATTGAAATGAATTGGAATGGAGTCAGATTTTCAGAAATATTGATTCACGAATGATTAAAATGAATGCTTTTCAATCCTGAATGCATTTTTATGCATTTATAGGAATTGCATGGAACATATCTCTATGCCTTTCAATCTAAAAATAATATTAGCTTTTTCTGTACATTGTGAATACTGTTCAATTCAAAATTTTGAATAGGATGCAGTTTTTCAATCCAATTGCATTCAATTGAATCCAATTGAATCCAATTAAATCCAAAAAAAAAGTATTCGCTATTTAAAATACGCATTCGAATAGAAAAAAATTTCAATCCATTCTCGTTTGCTGGGTAGATTATTCAAAAAAAAAATATTTTTTGTTGTATTTTGAAAGATTTTTATTTCTTCAAAAATGAAAAAAAAGCGCAATAAATGCAAATTTTTATGCAAATAACTTATTTTGTATCGTTTTATTTACCTGAAAATATTATTAGAGAGAGAGAGAGTTAAAAGTTTTATCTCTAATTTTTTTATCATATAACGAATATACTCTTTTTTTTAACGTTCTGTAATGAAATGAAACAAGATGTATAAACACACATATATGTATGTACGTAATAATATTTTAATATTTTAGTAATTTAATATTTTGCGACATATTCTTAATCAACATGTTCAAATTTTTGAGGCTTCGAAAAAATAATATTAAGATTACTGCAACATCTTGTATAAATTATTTTAATTAATTATTTACTGTGGACATATGAAATTGATTATATTATATATAGGCATAATCGAGATTTATACTATTTATGCAATAGTTTAACTTCTCTATTAATTCTCAATGCCATAATATCTTGACGTTTTTGTTGTTAGAATGTTTCCCATTCTGTGAATCGGGATATTTTTTCCTGCATTATTTCTCCTTCCAATTCGTATTTATATATCATTACTGAACTTTTCGTATCACGAAAGACTAAAAATGGCCGGCTCTGGGAAAATTTTATGTATTTATATACATATAATCAATAATAAGGTAATTGAAGAACAATGACATTATCGACAATTGATATAAATTTGCGATTATTAAACATATAAATATTATTTGAATACTACATTACAAATTGATAATTTTTTTTGTTATATAAATACTGTATAAATAAGTTATGCATACTCATGTCGGATATAACGGCCGTTTTTAAAGATATCTCTCTGATGATAACTTATCAGTGATTCATGCAACATGTAATAAATAGTTTATGTCTCAGAGGTGTTAGCAGGTGCTAGTGTCTAATTCTCAATATGGCGCAGAACATTGTACAATGACACCTCATCACTGATCACAATAGGAAAAGATAGGAAAGGCTGTATCTAGTCATGTATACACCTCACGAATGTGTATACATATATACAAGATTCGTATTTTCCTCTAGATCCAGCAAATCAGAGGCGATTATTACAAGCCGACGACTCGACAGTTTTCTCCATTGAACGCGCCCACTGACACAAGTTCAGTTCACTAGAATGACATTAGTTTTGTGTGGCCAATGTTTTCTTTTATTTAATCGTTATCAATTTTCATTCTCGATGTAAATGATGTAGCCGTCTTTCCTCTCGCGCGAGTTTACTGTACAGTTTGATTACCTCGTGATTTGTATCATTTTATACATAGTACTTATTAAGTAGCTGTGATAACTTAGCCATAAGGAATACGTATCATTTGCTACGTTCTCAATAGTTTCTCTTGGAAGTTTTCGAACGAAGTTTTCGAGAAATTATGGCCGTGTTGCAGGACAATTCGTATTAATTTGCATTAAGTAAGTATACCTAATTAGTGCCTACTTATTTTATAAGTACTATTTTATAAGTTATTTTATAAAACAACAAAAATTGTATTTGGTATGACAGAAGTAATACACAATTGTTTCTTTTCAAATTGTACATATCTTCTGTCTATTTCAAAATTGATAAAAAATTCCAGTATTTTTACACGATTACACGAGTTACGTTAGATCTTAATCTATATATGGCAGTAAAAGCTGCCATATAGTTTATTAATTAATTAATTGAATATATAACACTTGTAGTAATGGTAGCTGCTGGCGCTACAGTTTTGATGGCAGCTAGTGAGGAGAATTCATCAAATGAAACAGGAAGTAGTACAACACGTTCGATAAACCAAAGTACTTGTTCACGTTATAGCGAGCTACAACGTTGTGGTCAAAGGAACGTTGAATCATCAATTAAAGGAGATGTGGCTACTTGTTCTTTGGGTATTAGTAAGTATTATTAAGAATTTAGATAGCTATATACCATGTTATTAAATCTAAATATAAAGATAAACATGTCATAATATTGTATATATTTGCCTATACATTTGAGTGATTTTGAAAAAAAAACAAATGTTTGATAATATTATGAAACTTATAAGTCTCTTTGATAAATATTATTTGTTTTAAATGGACAATTTTCATATACTTGATATCCTCGAATTTTGGACAGAAAATGTATAATTTACTTCTATTAGTAGAAAAGAAGCATTGTAGCCTTACAGCAGAAAACAATGGTAAAATAGTATCTAAGCTAGAGCTAAAAGAGAGCTCTAAAAATTTTGCAACTTGTAAAAATGCTCCGGTTCGTGAGACCAAAACTTCTAGATTACGGGCTGCTTCTATAGTATTACCCAATGGTAAGTAAATGTTTTCAAATGTATCTTTCTACATGGTTTTATATATACATAACAATATATATACATAACATTTTATTGCCATATATATATGAATAAAAATATAATTTACTTTTATATTTGAACGTAACAGTGCGTTTTAGAGAAAGATGTTTCAGATAAAAGTTTTGTAACTTTGAGGGGAATATAAGAGATGAAAGTTAATGTAATGAAAAATGGAGAGTTCCATTTAAAAAATTCAAAGTAACCTTGTCCTGATCTTGATAAATTCAAAATTCAAGATCAAATCAATGATACCATCTTATGTCCTCCTCGAAGCCACAAAACTTTTGTCTGAAACATTTTTCTCTAAAATGCACTGTTTAAGAGATATTTGAGATC
>NW_012130077.1:5556515-5564104 GCF_000143395.1 Atta cephalotes
TAGTCGTTAAATTAAAGGTAAACGGTACTACTACTAGTATATATATATATATATATATATATATATATATTTGTTATTATATATATATATATATATTTGTTTAATCGCTAATATATTAGGTGTGGGGCAAAAGTTCGTGGCGTTTTTCCCATTACATCTAATGGGAAAAACGCCACGAACTTTTTTCCACACCTAATATTTTATGTTATGATATACATATAAGCTGAATTCATTTGCAGAAACATATATAAATAAATCGTTTCTTTATACAGATGTAACATTATCATCTAAGAAATTACTTGGATCAGAAATTCCTGACTCTCAACGGCATAATTCATCAGCTAAGCAAGTAAGTGTATTGTATGTATTTGTAAAAAGTATAAGAAAGGTCAAATACGAGCAAATAATAAGTCATAACATAGAAACTAGTTTATTTTTATGCATTAACAACAAAGAAAATAAAAACTACCTACTTAGACGACATAGAAACATTTCGACTTCATTTAATCATCTTCAGTTAAGATAGAAAATTTTTGTAATTCTCTTTTTATTAAAATAAAAATCAAGTTCAAGATTGCAAAGCAAATAACAGTAATAGATAGACCAATAAATTTTATTTCTATCTTTTTCTTTTTTAAAGGAATATTCTTATCTATGTAATTTTGTACATAATTTTATCATATAAAGAAACATATTTCCACAAGTTATCATAAATTGTTTAAGAAATTATTAAATTTTGTTCAATGACTGACCAATGATGTACAATTACAATATATTTCTATTTATAGTGTAATACTTTTTGATAATTAAAAGAATTTTTATTTGGGGAATGTACTACTCTCTGCAAGTTACTATACTGGTTCATCACATAGCGAAAAGATTTTAAAGAGATTAACTATTTTATTTAAAATAAATTAGTCTTTAAGAATTTTCAGATTATGTATTATATATTTCTATATATATTTGTCTATGATTTAAATATCTTGTCTTTTTTTTTATTAATTCCAAGAAAAGTTTTAGCATAATGTAAAATGTATATCTATATACAGAAAAATTCCACATCCCTTGATGTCAGCATGAATTCTGTCAAGGAAAGAGATAAAGGGTACAAACGTAAATCTTATTTAAATAGATCACGTCACGTGGAAACAGCACCTGATCGTTCAAATGAAGGTAAAGAATTTATTAATGAATGTAAGACAAGTTTATTAAAATTGCAATAACAACAGAAAGATCAAGTTGTTGAATTGTTCGAAAGAATCTAAAGTATTAAATTACTAAATATCTTGGTGGTCTTTTTGAAATTTTAATATATCTTTTCAGCTATAATGTAAAAATTATGTATTGGGTTGTCCGGAAAGTTCGTACCGATTTTGAAGGAAAATGGAAACGCAGAAGATTTAAATTTTTAATTTCATTTATTATATTTAAGTCTTTTGCGGCACGAACTTTCCGGACGACCCAATACTATTAACATTTTTATTGATATTTTTATTGTTATTGTAAAGAGGAATTTTAATTGAAATATTTGAAATATGGGGCGAAGAGTAGGGGAGGGGGGGGGGAGCGTTACAACTTTCCTTATTTTAATATTCTTAATAATCTAATGAAATTGTTAGTCGAATGTAGTGAAAGACATTCCAGAAGGCAATATGTTAAACGAAGTCAGGTGTCCGAAACAGTATCTAATCCTGCTGATTCCTGTCGTCAAATGGCCAGCCTGCGTAGAAAACATATTGATTCAAAAGCTGGAACTCAGTACATCACAAAAAATCTTTCTAAAACATATTCGTCATCTTCTGTTGTGCCCGCCACGAATACAAAGCGTTCGATTGTGCAACAATCTAGGTACAGTAATATATAAATTGAGAAAAGAGTATATAAGATAAGAGTATATAAATATTAGATTTATATAGAAGATTTATAGATTTGATTAATGTTATGTGCATGTCTTTATCTTATTTTATTCAATAGTATTTTATCAATAAAAGAATAATAATGGAAGAGGAAAATGGCATTAGAAATGATTTTTGTTTTTTAGTGGTATAGATGATTCAGAGGTTTCACGCAGAGTGGACGAGTTAACAGCATTAACGCGAGCCACCATGGAACGCGTGGAGAGACTCGCGTCTGCAACCACGAGCTGTGCTAATCATTCGATTGATAACGTGCATATTGCTGCCGAGAAAGTGTCAGTGTCGCCAAAAAAAATGTATCACGCCTAAGCACACGCCAGTTTCAATACTCAAACATAAAATCGTCGATAGCGAAGCAGGCGACCGCCAAGTGTCGTCTGGCAGTTTTCATGCACCATCACCAGTAACCTTTTCGCCATCTGTCACGGAATCTGTTTCTCACAAAAGACATGGGATTTTGAAAAAACGAAGCAGCTTAGATGAAAGCGAGATATTACGTCGTCGTAGCTGTTCTCCCGACGTTTCTTTCGCTGACAACATTTACTCAGAATTTCGACCAATTTTGAAAAATCAAAGGCGATCCTCACTGGATGACATTATTAAGAGAGATCAGAGCCCTGATCAACAACCTGCCTCTATATTAAAGCGTAAATCGTCTAGGGAAGATGACAGAGAGATTCATCGATTGTCATTAGGCTCTCCAGAACCACAAAGCATCCTGAAACGAAAACTTGCAAATAGCATGCGCGCCAATAGCGTCAATCATCATGTAACAATTGCATCGGACATTGCGAGCACGAATATGAGTGGAAATATGAGCACGAGCACGAATGCAAGCTTTATATCTGAAAGTCCCGAGGGATCTGAAGTAAAACCGATATTAAAGAAAAAATATGGCAAGGAAGAACTAACCGGGAGCGACATTTCATCTCTCGAGCCTCGGCCTATACTTAAAAAGAAATCGAGTACTGAGTCAGATGAACACGAGCATGATAGGCCGAAAAAGACGATTTTAAAGTCCTCGCGGAAGAATTCGTACGAGGAAGGTAGTTACGAGACGGAGTCTTCTCCAAGGAAATTATCCGTATTGAGGAATCGAGCAAACGAAATCGAAAACGTACGCCCTATATTGAAACAATCCAGCGGTAGCCGTTATTTTGATGATACATGTGATTTAACGGCGGATTCTTTTTTGCGAAAGAGAGCGCAATCCGTAGGTCATGCACGATCTGCTAACTATGATGACTGTGTCGAGTCGCTTCGCGTATTAGCCAAACGTAGATCTCTCGAGTCCAGTTCGCCGATTGATGTGTTGCATTCTCCGACAACCACTCGTCGTTTTACAGCCGACCGGTCCGATGAAATTTCTTGTACAGCAGATAGGTATGTTTAAATCATGTTAGTCGTTGCAATGTTATAAATGTATTCTCTGGATATGTGTATTAATATCAAATATATTTCTGCATATCAACAAGATTGCTTCGTGAAATATACGACTTACTTATTCTTTTTTCGTTCTTTTTGCGAATATATAACATTACATACTTTTCTCCTGTATCACAGTTTTTAAAAGAAGCTAAGATTGTGAATCATCTTAAATGTAAGAATGCATAATTAATTTATAAATTTGATTTTTTTTGCAGAATTGTTATTATTTATATTAATATGAGAAAGAGCTTTTTGGCTACTTTCCAATTCTCACAGAAAAACATTTATTTTGATTAAACAAAGAAAGAGAAAGAGATTTTCTATTTCTTTTTTTAAATGATATTTTTTTTATATGATTATGTAAATGTTAATCATAATATAAATTTTTCCTTAAATTTTCATTATACGAACAAGCTTTAGAGGTTTATTTACTCAAATCCAAATTTAAAAATGTACTTTAACTACTTTCTGTACTCTAGCCATATTTAATTATTCGCGTACAAGCGACGTCTCTGTTTAATTTTCTTTATATCAGAAAAGAAATTCAGTCAAATTACGCTTTCTTATATGAGAAAAAAAAAATTCATTTCACGATACAACATTAATTTTTGCAATTGCTGCAGTGATGCATGAGTTTAGTGGGGCTTTGATCCCGTGCCAAGTTTAATTATAGACCATCTAACAATTCTCAAAGCTACCAGAAATTGGAGATAGTCGTGTGCAACGTATTTATGAATAAACAACTCGTAGGATTGTCTTGATTTAAAAAAAATATAAATATATATTAGGTGAATTTATTGAGTTTATAAGTTATTATATAATACTAGTGTATTAAATACACATATATATACATATATGTTTCTTACAGCTCTGGTGTAATTAAAGAAAGTAAATTACCGTGCCAGACATCCAGTAAAAAAATCAAGCAAGTTACGAATGGTATGGAAGAGAAAAATAAAATAGATTCACATGTACATTTTATGAAAATTGATGGCAATGCGGTACAAACTCAGCCGACTGACAAGAAAGAAGCGATAGAAGAAGGGCAAGATGCCCAGAGTGTTTACGAAGATTACACCGCTATTTGTCGTAGCAACAGTGTATCGAAAATGACACAACACTTTAAAGTTCTGCAAGAAAAAGCAAATGCGACTGCGGAGAACAGTTCTCAACGCGTACCTCAGCAGAAATTATCACGCGGCATTCAACGTTATCGTGAACGCAAGATACAGAGCAGCGAGAGATTCAATACTCAACCGGTAACTTTTGAAGAAGTGCGCGAGGCGGTCTTACAGAATCAGCGCAATACCGCAACATTGATGAATGCAGAAACAACCGATAACGAGCCTGAACCGTCCAAGCTAAGCTTGGCTGAACGTGTGCGACTTTTTAATCAAAAGATTGCGACTACAGAAACTGCCGCGAAAAACGCCACGTATCAGGAAAAGTTTATTCAAAGAAGACGACAGTCAACCCGTTATAGAACGCAACCTGTAACATCTGAGGAGGTTCAAGTGGCGTCCCGGATATCACCGTTGAACGTAAATCACAAGATTCAAACCTTGATTGAAGGTATGTATTTGTTCGAAATTATTTGTACTGGATTATCAAAATTATATGCAACAATTAATTTATTGTTTTAACTTAAGGAAACTTAAAAAAGGAATGTCGACGATCGCTTTATTCGCCACCGCTTGCAATAGCGTCTCAGCATGATGTACCAAAAAGTATTCTAAAGTCATCCGCTGGTTATACACAAAATCTGTCGCGTGCCAAAAGTCCGGAACTCCGAGGTATGAAATTGATAAAATCTGTACTTAAGAAAGAATTTGAAGAATCGGAGCAACCGATAGTATTGCCGAGTTCTGAGGTGTATCCTCGTTCTATTTTAAAAAGTAATGTTTATTCGAAATCCATTCAGACAACGAATGTTGTTGACGCAGCAATATCAAGAAGCGAACGAGGTTTATGTACTATTGAAAATCAAAATTTCAACAGCGAAACTGCTAAATTTTCCGAGAAATTAGATTCTTTCAATGTAGTGACTGATCCTGATATGATGCGAGATTCTTGCGATGAGATGCGAGCAACTGTTTCTAAACAAAGCGATAATATGGATAACAAAGCCGCAGTGCCTTTCCATAAAGCTGTATTATTTCAGGATGAAGAAATCTTATTGGCAGATGTAAATAATTCCAAAATTGATAAAATATTTAGTAGTGCATTAGAAAGACGCAATAACGAGAAGCACGACAATTCGTTGGCGAGTAAATCACACCAGGTGTTAAATGTCAGCAATGACAATAATGATAGTGACAATAAGGATGACGAAAATGATAACGAGAAGAACGAAAACGATATTGATCGAAAAGAAGAAAAGTTGGCAGTGAAAATTAAGAAGACTGACGGTGACGATGACAATGACGATGACGACAACGACAACAATGACAATGACGACGATAACGATGACGATAACAACAACGATAATGACAACGACAATCACAAGCTACGCAATATTATTGTCAAAGAAAAGTTGTCTAGTGTCACACAATGTTCCATTAATTCATTAGCCAAAAGTATTAGTCAACACTCTCTAAGTGAGGAGAGGTGGAAACAGCAACGTGGTTTGCCACTCCCGGGACTGTGTCGTAGCGCGACACAGGTGATAGCGTCGATAGAAACAAGCGAAATTCCGAGCGTGAGTATCGCGGATCGGTTGGCTGCGCTACGTCATAGCGGTAACACGAACTGGAAACGACGTGTGGCCGGTGCTAAAGTTGACGAATCATGCGACAATTCATTACTCAATTTGGAAGACAGTACAATCAAGTCGGGCGTGTTGGCCAACTGTATCGAGAAACTGGAATCTGCTGCAGAAGGTTGGAAGAGTAGAATCGTAGAACCTGATGCAGTCAACTTTACTGTTGCTGGCAAAATGAAAGTAACTCCATTGAAAGATGTCAGTTCGCCATTCCTCACGGAAGCTACAGCAAACATTTCAAACCAGAAGAAGAAAGTTCCGCGCCCGCAATGGTTTAAAATGAGGAAGGATAAAGGTGAGCCTTTTTACACTCGAATGAAATACAACAGAATTTTAAAACACATTTACAAAATGTTTCAAAAAATGTTTAAACAATTATCTTCTAGGATCTGTCAAAGATAGTAGATCGTGTTTTAAATGTCTAGATTGCAAAGGTATTGTATTTTCTGTATGATATTCATCATATATTTATCTTTTCAGAATGTAATAACGATGCGGTATCCCCTACCAGTTCATCCAAAGATTTATCTTCTACCACGCACATAAATTTTTCTGAGTCGATTAGCGGTGACAGCGGTTAGTAGTTAAAATCGTATATTTTATTTTACTGATTATCTGTGTTATCTCAAAAAGATACTGATAGAAGAGTATGTAGAAAATTTCTATAAATTGTTATGGCTGCATTCGGTTTGAACATTTTCAGCGCTTCTATTCTTTATGTTTCATGAATGTTTAATGAATGATAAAGATGAACAGAATGATAATTATAAGCATTTAAAGTGCACGAGCGTCCAAACCGAACGCAGTTAATATCTTCACAAGATAGCTCGTGATAAGATTGCGATAGCGATCCCCAATTAAACAGCGCAAGCACAAAAATGTAATCGCAAAAAATGCTTATTTAGTTTATTGGTTCATAAATTTGATTTATTCTAATTTGTAGATGAAGAATGTAAAACAGAGCACGTCTTGTCGCCAAGTGTTTCAATACCTAAAATAGACGATGAAACGTTCACCTCTTTCTTTAGCGGTGTGTCACTGGAAAAGTGTGAAACCGAGTGTCTTGACTTAGATGAAAGCGACTTCGATATAATCACACCACGATCTGAATTGTAAATTTTTGCTTTTACTATTTTACAATCGTATAAAAATGAAAAAGAAAAAAAGGAAAGCAGGAAAAAATTCAGAGAACTTTTCAAAAGTATTTGTACGCAAATATAGCTACAATTTAAATTAATTTCTTGGCAGATTAGTACAAAAGCGGAATATACAAATGCAACGTCGACGAGCCACATCAAGAAATCCTCTTAAAGTTCTCGCTGCACGCACTGATTTGAGATCGGAATACACTGAAATTCGTACAAATATACTCACGAGAACGGCAACGAACTTTAATATGAAAAGATGTGAGTGTATCCGGGATCCTCTGTCATATCTTGTATTAATTGTGACTCTATATATATATATATATATATATATATATA
>NW_012130077.1:5564124-5567292 GCF_000143395.1 Atta cephalotes
AAATGTGTCGGAAACAAGTGTGTCCACAAATAAGCTGCAACCATATAAAGATATAATGTTGATATTGATTAAGGGAAGACGACACGTTCAAGTCAGATTAGTTGAACCTGTCGCCGAGAGTATTAATAATGGTGATAGTTATATACTGGTGACAAAATCAGAGGTAATGATAATAATAAGTACATTTATAATAGAACATATAATATATTAGTCAGTATAAAACATCGCTCATATGCTCATCCTTCACTGCTTTCTTTTACTAATCATTAATAAAACTTACTTTCAATGAATTGCAGGTTTTTAACTATATAGGGAAATATAGCAATATTATCGAGAAAACTCGTGCTGCTGAGATCGCATTGAGTATTCAACAACGCAAGGATTTAGGTTGTCAAGCGGTCGAAGTCATCACTATAAACGATGATAAACTAACTTGCTCGAGGAACCAAGTTCTTAAATTTTGGAGTTACCTTGGTGTGCTCGACAGTGAGAAACTAAATGGTATATTCTTCTTTCTATTTTTTGCGTTGTACGCGACATTCTTTTTGTATATTACTAAAATACACATAAATGATGTATTTTATAAAATTATATTGTTATAAGTTAAAAGAAAAAGAGCTACGAGCCAGAAGTTTGACCTGTAAAATTGGTAGATAAGTAAAAAATAGTCTTAATAAATTAATTATGAAATTTAATAACATACCGGCTAACAATAACAAACGTTTCGATAACGATCAGATCATTATTAATGTTTACAAAATATATCTAAACGGTAAAAAACATAACATAAATTGTTATAGTTATTGAAGCTGGTCATCCTGACGAAGATGAATTGTATGAATCTGCCATTATCGATACAAATATGATATACGAATTGAAAGATGAACAATTAGTGTTGCATGAAAAATTCTGGGGTATGCTTCCAAAGATAGAAATGCTCAATAAGAACAAGGTAATATTTAGTAGATCTTTCTAATTCTAAAGAATTATATAATACAAGTAATATATAATTCGACATAGCGTCCAGCTATGTATAAAAAAGAAACATACGCGTAGATTTATAAGATTACGATATATTTTACTTTTTTGATCTTTGTCTGATCTGTAGTACTAAATTTTATTTATTTATTTATAAGTTTTTTAAACGTCTCGATTTTGCCTGCATGTCTAAGCAATGAAATTTTTAATAAACCACTTCCTCTCTCTCTGTCTGTAAAGTCAGAATTTTTCAAGATATTGATTTAAATTTTACTTTTAAACATACCTTGAGTAAAATAAAAAAGGTATAATAAAATATCGTGAAAAACAAATTGTTCATCTAAAAAAAATGAAGCCTTTTTCGTACAATTGTATCTTACAAACATAATATATGATGGTTTATGGTGAAAATTTGATCCGTTAGAAACAATGTTTATGATAGATTTGGTTGAATATGTTCCAAATTGGAAATTGTTTCAGAAACTGCTTGTTGTAGTTAATTCAATTTAAGTTTCTTAAAGATAATTGCATTATAATTAAATATTTGTTTTGTAAAAATTATTCTGTAATAATACAAAGAGGAATTATATTGTATGCGTTTTGGATGTTCTATAAAGATTCTAGTGTTCGATTTTGGCACCGAGATGTATATCTGGAGTGGCAAAGGAATCTCAACGGACAAGAAGAAACTCGCTACACAGTTGGCTACAGAAATGTGGAACAACGGATATGATTACAGCGAGTACACCGCTTGTCCGATTAATGCTGCCCGTATGATTGGTAATCGAAACAGTGATTCTTGTATAAGTCCCTCTGCAAAATTCGCCAAAAGCAGACCCGAATGGTGTTTACTTGCCAAATTGACGCAACACGTCGAAACGATATTATTCCGTGAGAAATTCCTCGACTGGCCTAATGTCACCGGTGTGGTAAAGACGCGAGGTCGAAACGATAATACGCGACAAATCGACGGTGCTATAATTGTACATCCGGATGAAAACGATGATATGTGGCTACCAAACTCTTCTTCAGTCGATTTTATTCTAGAAGGCTGTCACTTGGGCAGAGGCACTGGTTGTTATGACAATGAAGTAATTCTTTTTTATTAGCAAAAAGTATTTGCATCTAATATATTAGTAAAAACGGGATATATTAATTTCAAAATTATATTTTGAAATTAATACATCCCGTTTTCAAATTAACCTAACTCCATTATTGCTTTCAATGCATTTTTATCCAGAAGAAAGCAACTCTTTCAATAAACAATAAATGTCCACGATTCACGGGCGAATCCAACGATCAATAATTTCGTTTGATTTGATTTTAGTTGAAGAAAGAATATGTTGTTGTTACAACGAGCGTTATGGTATGGCATATCGATGAATTCTCGCATATGCTTTTAGACGGATCATCTATTGGTCAATTTTATTCTGGTGATAGTTATATCATTCAGTGGACGTATTCCGTTACAATTACTGGTGAGTTATTTATTGAGCAATTTCGTGAAATAGAAGAATTTATCTCAAAAACTTAATTAAATTTTGAAAAAATAAGCATAATATTTTTCTTTTATCGATGTTAGTTTTATATAATTGTTACGTGATCTTTATTTTTTGAGCATATGAATTTAAGATAGTTTATGAATAAACTTTTAATTATGTACTTGCTTTTATAAATTTGTTTATTATGCTCTTAGGCAGAGAACTCAGTGGTTTACCATCTAAACACTCAGCAAAAGGTCGCGATAGATCTGTATACTTTATTTGGCAAGGTCGAAATGCATCTTTGAATGAACGAGGGGCCGCAGCATTATTAACAATCGAATTAGACAGCAATCGAGGTCCTCAGGTGAGGACAGTAATGTGCTATCAAATTTGCTTTAAAATTACAGTTATTTTGTTTGGTCGAATTTATCTTAGTGTATTTAATCATTATCTTCGAATACTCTGGCTATGTTATTACATAATGTTACTTGTAATTTTCAATTTTGAAATTGCTTTCTAAAATTTCTAAATGGAAAAAATGTCCTACTTAATATCTACTAAAAATCAAATATTCAAAAATATCAAGAAATATATTTTGTTATTATTGTAAATAAAATTACAATATTTTATTTTATTTTATATACACACACACACACACACACACACACACACACACACACACACACACACACACACACACACACAC
>NW_012130077.1:5567440-5573432 GCF_000143395.1 Atta cephalotes
ATATAATTTAATTAATATATGTACACCCGATCACAAAAAGATTGCAACACTTTTTTTGGATTTCGGAATTCAGCCTTGCTCATAAAGCGACGAAAAATAGTTAGATCCATAAAGAACTAATCACTCGGTGAGCAAGTTACATTCCGAAATCCAAGTTACAATCGAAACAAAAATATTGTAATCTTTCTATGATCGGTTGTACATACATAAATAAAGAGATTAACATTGCGATAAATTTTATACTAGTTATTGAGTTTATACTACATGCAAAAGAAAAACAATATATAAAAAACAAAAGCAATAAACGAATTGATTAATTGAGCAATTTAGAAAATATTTTAATAATATAAAATTATTATTTCAAAATGTTTTAATCATATTATTCTCATTTGCTGCTTAATTTTTATTGTAGAATGGAATAATCATGATTTTTTCTTATATCTTTTTTTTCGTTTCCTTTTTCATCTTGATTGTTTTCTTTCTTTATTTATCTATTTTCTATGTATCTCTTTTTATCATCTTCGTATTTTTTAGTTTCATTTATCTCTCTAATATTCATTATTTCTTCTGTCTTTTTATAGAATGCGTTAAAAGCTGCAAATAAATTGAAAGAAAATCGACCTGAAGAAATTGGATTATCGAATAAAAATAACATAGAAATATGTGAAGTTCAAGAAGGTATGGAACCTGAAGAATTTAGCAATGGTGAGTAAAGTTTGATGAATGAAAAGTTAACATTTAAACTGATATGATATGAATATAACTTTTAAATTTATTCTACATTGTCATGAAAAAGTTGAGATTGTATCTTGCATTTTTTAGCATTAGGTGGCATAAATAAAAAATTGTATTGGTTGTTGAAAACAGCTGAAATACAAGATCATACTCCAAAGCTTTATCATTTATCTAGTATTTCTAAAAAATTCCGCGCAACAGAAATACTTTGTCCATATCGTGCGGATCTGCCAACACCGTTCCCTTTCTCACAAGATGATTTGTATCAAGCAAATCAACCAGGTAACAATGCTAAGTGCATTTTATTTTTATTTAATTGTTACTTTAATCAGTTTTTTTATAAGAAAAACTATTTATGAAAAGTTTTAGCTAAAAATTATTTATCTATATTGTAATCACTTTTATTGACTCTTGTATAACTTTTTAGCGTTATTTTTATTGGATGACAAGAATGTGATTTGGATTTGGCAAGGATGGTGGCCCGATAGTGAAACGGAAGATCAGTCTGGAAGCAAAACTGTCCGATGGCAGGCTGAGAGAAGAGCGACCATGAAGATAGCAATACGATATTGGCGAGAGACTCGAAACAGAGACGCACAAACAACGAATCTTCCAATATATTTAATATGGGCTGGTTTAGAACCGTTGCAATTTACAAATCTTTTTCCGGAATGGACGTATCGGGATGACGTTGCTGAATTAAATATAGAGGTACATTAAGAAAAGGACATATCTTATTTTCTTTTCTGTTCAAACTTTTTTATACTTTTTATATAGTTTATTATTAGAGAAAAAAAGATAGATTTCAAGATTTTGAAAATGATAACTATCCTATCTTTATATTTTAGATAAAAGAATTCTATTTAATAATCTTGATTTTTGTCATAATAAAATTTAAATATGTACACAATGTAATGTATATTTATAAAACATATTTTTAGGATGGCCGGAATTCAGGAGAAGTATTGACTGTGGAAAATGAATTGGCTCGTCTAACGCAAAGTACATATCCTCCTGCCCAGCTGTTACAAAGACCTTTACCTGACGGAGTCGATCCAACATGCCTAGAATTGTATTTATCTCAACAACACTTTCAAGTTAGTATTATCGATTGATCAATAGCAATTGAATAATCATGTAATCGACGAATAATCTACAAATATAGATTAGCA
This sequence comes from Atta cephalotes, assembly GCF_000143395.1. NCBI lineage: Eukaryota > Metazoa > Arthropoda > Insecta > Hymenoptera > Formicidae > Atta > Atta cephalotes. Next base: position 5,569,348 of record NW_012130077.1, read on the forward strand.
GATATCGGAATGTTTTTGACATTATATATGTATATATACACATGTGTGATATTTTGTAATTTATAGGAGTTGCTGGGAATGAGCAAAGAAGAATTTCAACAGCTTCCGATCTGGAAACAAGTGAATCTCAAGAAAGATATAGGATTGTTCTGATGGATCGTTTTAAGTGCGATTAGCAGTAGCTGCCCTTGCAAAATGTTCGAATTTTTATTAACTGTTTCACAATATTTACAACTTGAGAAAAAGGTCTCAACTTCTAAGCATATTTTTCTCGAAACTTTTCGTGTATAGAGAATGAAACATTTCGAGAAACATTTTGAGAATCGATGAATATATTATAGACGATATAACTAATAATATTAATGGAAAATTAAAAAAAATCAATCGATCTAAAAATATATTGTCACACAGTACTATTTGAATTATTACACATATGTATAATAATAGGCGTATGTGTGAACACAGATTATATATTTTTAATACGTGCTACATGTGAAATCTGCTTGCAAACGTTTTCTTTATAATATATTTGTATGATGTTTATATATTGCGAGTGAATGATCGCTATTTTTCGCCTTATTCGTGTAACATCTGTATAAGACGGTTTCTATATAATTTACAATATATTCTCTGCATTTTTAAATAGTATTATGCAAAAAATGTATATTTCAATTTTTTTGTCCTCTTACAAAGATATTTAAAGCAAAACAGATATTTCCATCATTTGAATATATAAAAAAATAACACAATCAACGTTATTCAATTTCAGAAGAGAAACAAAGAGATAACAATGTAAAAACAGTTGATAATTTCCTAGCTTTGAAGATTATCATGTAGTTTTCTTTACATACTTACATGTACATTTAAAAAAAAAAATAGAATCAATAATATGTTACTTATTTACATATATTGGGAACATTTTGATAGTCGTTTGTACAAATACATATTTACACATTTATAATTTAAATTTGAAGAAATTTACAGTTTTTATACCTAATCTATTTTTACCATTTGCATTATAGTAAAATAATATTTAAAAGAGAAACGAGTAATACGTGTGTGAAAAGGAAAAATTATGTACAAGATGAATTTTTGTCACAAAACTACAGCAGTATAATAGTTGAGACTATTAAAAATATATAAAATACAAGTTCTTAATTTTCAAAAGTGAAAAACTAATTCACAAAAGAATTAATATTTCTTGATAGACTTTCGTATAAGCGCCAATCTTTGTTTATGTGCCTCAGTGACAGTAGCTCGCTTGTATGGACGAACTTCATCCGTACCAAACCCAGGAATCCACATATTCCAATTTCTTCCTAAAAATTAAAATATAAATAGCATTCATATATATTTTTTTCTTGCAATGTATCATATATATATATATATATATAAAACTGTTTTCGAATTGCACTTGCAAAGTTTTATAATGCTAGAAATTTTTTAATTCAATGTATAAAATCCATACATAAGCAACATTCTCTGCTTTTTGACTTTAAATTTGAATAAAGTTTAATAATATTAAAAGTTTTTCAGCAAGTAAAATAAAAAAATAACAAGTTATTCTGCTGTAACTCATATATAAAGGAAATTTATTATTTATTTTTAATAAATTAATCTTTTTTTCAACAAATGAGAAAAATGATAGCTATTAGCATAACTCACCTAAGTGTAACTGTACATCTTTAACTTCCACTGTGTTTGCATGACGATGTTTAGCTAACAGACAAGCTGCATTTACTGTTGTTTCCACAAAATCATCTGCTAATTGTAAAAGCATCTCTTCTACCTCTTCATCCAACTGTTCAGTGGGATCTACTTCCCTTACCAAATCTTGTAGCCTCGTTTTTGTTAAAAACTAAAATCAAATAGTAATACTTATGTTACGTCAATAGAGAAAAATTTTATCAAAGAATACTTGTGTTGTCAACAAAGAGAAACAAGAAATTATATCATATAGAACAAAGAACTTGTAAAGAACACACTCGGTATAATATTATATTGTAATAAAAAAAGATATCTCAAGCGTACTGTATACAAATAGTCTACTTAAGGTTCATTTTTTCGTTGATTACGTACTTGTGGAAAATCGCTAAAAGAACTTGGAGTGGATGACTGCTGCACCGATTTCGGAGTTTGGGGAACGTACTGAGTTTGTTGAGATTGCGTTTGTGGTTGTACAGCGGTTGTCGTAGTGCCACTTTGCACGTTAGACAGAACCGATGGCGCCTGATTATTAGGTCCCACAGACTGTAGAGTTCCAAGCACCGGCGTCATTTCCGAGACCGTCGTAGTCGCCGTCGTTGTCTGGACGATAGCACTTTGTTGTGACATTTTGAGAAGCAATGCAGATAATCGTTAATATTCCTTCAGTGGATATATATTTGTGTATTTCCGTTATTATCACTACTTCTTCTTGAAATTGGCCTCTGTTTGGGCTTCCAACAGTTCCAACTCAATTTATTGTCAAAATTTTGTCTTCGACAAAAGAATTAAAACATAATATCACGTCGAAGACAAAATTGTATCGGTAGAATACCAGTTCTTAGCAATCAGATAAATACAAATAGATATCAACAAATTTGATAAAGCAGAGAGTAAAGGAGCATTTATACTGATTTAACTAGCACTAACCGTTATCATATCACATATCATGTACCCCGATTGCCGCGTGATGGATGGTGGGAAACTGGGAAGCAGTGTTGCCGCGGGTCGAAAAAATATTTCAAATGGGAGCCTGGAAAGTTACTAAAATGTCCTAAAAAGCACCAAATGCTTTAAATGACTAAAAAAGAGAGGAGAGTCTCTATAACTTACAAATCATATGTCAAGAATGTGAGTCATCCGAAAAAATTAATAAGTACACATTTGCCATTTATATTCAGGTATATTTATCCCTGTACAATAATATCACTGGAAACATTTTCCATTTTTCGATACACCTTATCTTAACGCGTGATGGCATTAAATACTGGTATTGAAAACTAAAATACAAACTAATTACACAATTCATTGCACTTAACGTCTAATACCTGAGCATTTGTATTTTTTGATGCATCCTTTGGTCTCGGTAATTAAAATATTGGCGATACGATTGTAACAGTCTCCATCATTGTTATAAAATACAGATTGTTATAAAATAATTGTCAAAAACAAATAAATACAATTCTTAAAAACTTGTTACGCTTTAATGATTACGTAACAAGATCGAGTACATTATGAATGACAACCGCTCAGTGAGCTCTCAATTAGTTTACTGATTAAGTTAGGTTAGGTTAGGTTAGGTTACAATTGTGTAACCTAAATTGTGTGAAATTTAAAATGAAATCCACGTATAAAGGTAAATTTTCTTAAACAGGCTGTTTTAGCGTCAAAAAGGATCATATGATCGAAATTGACGAATATCCACTGAAAACAAGATCAATAAGAGGAATCGAGGACATCGACATAAAAATTCTGCAAATAAAGAAAGTAATTCACTAAATCATCAAAAGACCTTAAAAATCACTAAAATAATGAAAAATTACTAAAAACGGCAACACTGCTGGAAAGTGGGAACAATGAAGTATTCAGTTTGACCAGAGAGTAACCTAACCGTACACTACCGCCAGTACATTCATTTTCGATTTGGGTACTACGTGGCTACATTTCATTTTCCTTCCAATCATGTCGATAAAATTATAGCACAGAGATATATTGGTGACGTTACCGAAGGAGTTTCTCTACAGTATATAGTTTCCGGGAGCGTACGATGTCAGACGGCATCGATGGCGTCGACTGTTGAGCATGTTGAGCTGTTCCCGGAGCATGAAGCATCCCGGCCCGGAGTCACTGTCACCCTGCCTGAATAGTCCCGGGTACTGCTGGCGAGTGGTTGGCGAGTGCTTACGAGTGCTGGCAAGTATTGGTCAGTTAGCACTGGTCAGTTTATTAACGTCAACGCTCGCTCGCTCGCAGGCAGAGAGTCGATTGGAGTCGAACGCGATCAGTTCGGTGATATACTGCTGTGGTGGCTCGTAATATGTCATATCGTTGCGTTTTCCACGGAGGATCAGTCGTGGTGTGTTTGCGACTTTGTGAGAGAG
>NW_012130077.1:5576062-5579660 GCF_000143395.1 Atta cephalotes
GAGAGAGAGAGGGAGAGGAGGAAGGGGTTGGCGCTCGAAAAATAAATTTTCGAATCTCTCTTGTCCTCGAAACGAATTCGTTTCTTTCCCCTTTTTTCATCACGGGGAGTAACGTTTACTTTGGTAAACATCAGAATGTGGAGCACCGGACGACCGAAGGTTGTGCCTCATCGTACTATTATACTATACATATACAACAACTGCCGTGTGCAATTGGTGTTATAACGTCGTAAGCACGGCTGGCGTATGCCATATGCGACGCGCATTATATGTATATATACGTGGCGATATGCGGAGTGTGATGCAGAGCCGAAGCGATCAACGCGACGTGGATTTGTCGCATTCGATATCGTGCAACTATGCAGCGCGATAGATATGCGTTGAGTCACATGATCGCCGTATTGTTTTACCTCGAGATTATGCCTCACTTACTTTTTTAAACATTACCAAACGCACCTGCAGTTTTATTTCTCGAAACTTTTCGAAAATCATCATCGTTATAAATATATATAGCTTCATTCTAATATTATAGTATTTTGTCAATATAAACGACGCGATAAATGATTTTACGCAAATCTCATATAAATAAATATGCGTTTATTGAAAATGTCATGTGTTTGTCGAGATTATTAAATTTGATAGAACGATATTATTTTTTTAATGTAGATTTTATTACTTTTTTTGTTTGATTCCTTTTTTAAATTATATATAAGATTTGAAAGATTAGGAGGATCTGTTAAAACTTGTAACGATACTTGATTGCAAAGAAAATAAGTCTTTAGCTATGAGCTGTGACTAAAATTTTTTGATTACAGATTTAACAAGTGTTTTAACACACAAGTGGAAATTCCGAAATTCTTCCAATCATGCCGATGGAATTTTTGGAGCGGTTACCATTTCCAAATCTTCGAGTGTATGCCGCCATAAGCGTCACCATACTTTCCTTTTCTATATACTATGCCACTCAAATAATCAAGGATCCTGCTTGGAAAACGAATCATACGCATGTTGATGTCGGAGTCCATTCTGGAGACGACATTCTCGATCCGACTGATCCGAGAAGTCTTGGCACGCACTTTAAAGAACTCTTGGAATGTATGGTGATGGAACCTGTCTGTGTTTGGGTATGTTTATTCCAAATAAATGAATATAAAATTAATAAGTCTAATTAAGAGTATAATAAAGCCTAATACATAAGCTTTACGCATTTTTTAATTTTCTTTCGATATTATATCATATCGTTGCACTTTTGAAAAACTTAGTGTCAGAAACTTCGAAGAGTAGATGGCATTATAAAGTTTTATTCTTTACATAATCTATTGCCTTTTATAATTAGCTATAAAGTAATTTTCAAATTATAGTTTGCATTGTCTTCTTGTCTTCTATCTGTATATAATAACTAATGACCATCTGTCTTATCAAGCGAACTAAAGCGAGAAAAAAATAATGATAACAAATTAATAAAATGATCAAATTGATAAATTGGACCAAAATATGTTTTATAGATTGTTTAATAATAATTTAACGTAATAAATTTTCGATCGCGATCAAATCAAATAGATTATAAACAATTCCGTTTATGCCACACTTGAAGAATATACTTTTTTTTTAAAGCAGGAAATTAACATTCGTGACAGTCGGTAGCAGAACGCGCTGTCTTCCTCTCTTATGTCATTACATGTTTCATTATAATTGTCGTATATAATTGTCAGACAAATTATGCAGCTATCGCATGATTTGTTTGACGATTGTTTCTTTCGAATAAATATTCCAAATTGATTTTTGCGTTGCGTTAGATTCACACTATGATTTATCTGCAGTTAAATACATTAATTTGTATAATATAATATAGAAAAAGAGCTACATCTCTTTTTTTAGATTATTATCTTTTAAGATTGAAATTTCGTTATTTATGTTTGTTATAAAATTATTTCAAGTTTAACAATTATCAACAAGCGAAAAATTGTTATGTAATGTTCTGTAAATTATTATAAAACGTTCTTTAATTATATTTATCGCTTAATTGTCAAATTATCTTTACGAGGCAATAAAGATATTCAAGATGGGTGACGTTATACACCAAATTATACACCAAATTTTCTACTATTGCAATTAATTATTTTGTAGATTTAAGAAATTATTTCGTTTTATCAATAAAATGACATTATTGAAGATTCAAATGTTTTCCTATTCTGTATGTATATATGTGTGCGTGCGCGCGCGCGCGCGCGTGTGTGTGTGTGTGTGTGTGTGTGATAAGGAAAAAAAATTTCCATTTCGATGTGTATATCAAAATTTTCTAACGAACACCTCGAATAACTGCAGTGTATTTCAAAATTTTGTTGGCGAGACATTGAAACGGAGAAAAGTTTCAGCCTAAAATTAGATGGCCTTTCTATCATTTGGCAATGATTAGGCAACATTTATTTAAACTATCTGTCGTCTATTTAGAATGCGCATGTTAGAAAACATTTATTCATATTATTTTTGATACAAGATGTAAAAAATAAATTGAGCAATAAAAATGTATAATTTATTTTTTATTTTAATATAAAAATTTAGTTTAATTATCAGTATTAAAAAAGAAGCATTGAATCAGATTTATAATTTATATTTTAATTAACATTTTTATTTCTCCTAAAATTAATAAATTTTTCTCTCTTAAAAAATTTCAACTATATGCATATCTAAAATTATTTTATATTTTTCACTTAATAATGTTATTAATTATACATCTCTTATAATTTGTTTTTTATGATTTACAGACTTTAGTCAACATGGCTAACTGCATGTTGATTCTCCTTGGCAAAACCATCCAAAAGCTTGTATTTGGCGAACTACGTGCCTCAGAGAACCATCATTTGAAAGACAAGTTCTGGAATTTCCTTTTTTACAAGTTTATCTTCGTTTTTGGAGTTTTGAATGTACAATACATGGACGAAATTGTACTATGGTGTGTATGGTTTTTGGCGCTTGGCTTCCTGAGTCTTCTTAGCCAACTTTGTAAAGATCGATTTGAATATGTGAGTATAATGAAGAAATATAAGACATGTCACAAAGGCAATTAACCTTGAAAATATAATAGAAATATCTTTTATATGACTTTGCGTGCTATATAGATTTATATTAATTTAAAATAAGCACATTCGATTCTGGAATGTTTTTTTGTCATATTTTATAATGATTTTAATCAAGTACCATTATACTATGTCTCAAGAAGTATATACATTATAATGTATAATTTTTATATTTTAGCTGTCCTTTTCACCCACCACGCCAGGATGGAGTCATGCGCGACTTCTCGTATTATTGGCGGCAATACTTGTGCTATCTTCCTTCATGCTTTTATTCTGCATCGCTGCAGCTTTCTTTTTCATATCTTTCAATACTTTTGCTTTTATGGCAGCTGAGGTAAGCAATGTAACAGTTAATTATTTATCGACATCAATTTTATGATCACTATTTATAAACTATTCAATTTCGAGTATCACACACACACACACACATACACACACGCACGCACGCACGCGCGCGCGCACACACACACACACACACACACACACACACACACACACATACACACACACACACACACACA
>NW_012130077.1:5583108-5587641 GCF_000143395.1 Atta cephalotes
TTATGTGAATTGTTCAAATTCTTTGTTAGTTAAAATAGTTAGTTTAAGTAGTTAGTTTTGAATGAACATTGGGAAAATATCAAATCTGTCTGTCTAAAATATTGGGTCCGGAAAGTTCGTGCCGATGTTGAAGAAAAATTGAAACGCAGAAAATTTAAATTTTAGTATACATTTATTAAATTATATAAGTTAGTCGGCACGAATTTTCCGGACAATACAATATAATGACTTTATCTTATAATTATTTGTTCTATAGTGTATTCTACTTGGAGTCCGTACGATTCACGTGATGTTACGCTATTTGATTCACCTGTATGATACTCGTGGTGCCGGCACTTCGGCGCAACGATCTTGGGATAAACGTGGTCCATTGACTTACTATACGGATTTGATTTCGGAATTAATTGTGCTGGCAGTCGACTTTTTTCATCATGTTCACATGCTTTTGTGGAGTAACATCCTTTTGAGTATGGCATCGCTAGTAATATGTATGCAATTGAGATATTTGTTCTACGAGATACAACGGAGAATTACAAAACATAGAAACTATTTGGCTGTACTAAATCATATGGAACAGAAGTACGTAACGTGCATTTATACATAATTAGGGGCAATTTTATTATTTTGATTTTATTGTATTATAATCTTATGCATTATTTTAGATCTTGTGCATTATTTTAGATTTTATTTATAAAATTATATTAAATAAAATCAAGTACTTTATAGCGTATTAAAAGTCCATAGATAGAATGTCATATATTTGCATCTTATTCTGGAAATTTTTCTTACACACACGCACGCGCGCATATATACGCATATATACACACGTATATATACGCACAAATTTTAATGAAAATTCCAAATATCATCGGAAATTCGAATATTAATTATAATTTCTCTTAAGCTTTATCTTTGATGAAAATAATAAATTGTAATAATCATATAACATTTTATATTGTTGCAAGTTTGCATTTTATTCTATTTTTTTTAAATATATAAGAATCTATAAACTCCTTTGTAATCGCGTTAAATTACAAATAATCAATAATTTTTTTTAGATAAATAACTGTTTCAATATTTTTAGTTATCCAATGGCATCACAAGATGAGTTAGCCGAAAACTCTGATAACTGCGCCATATGTTGGGAGAAGATGGAAAACGCTCGTAAATTACCCTGTACGCATTTGTTTCACAACTCATGCTTACAATCTTGGTTAGAACAGGATACATCATGTCCCACGTGTCGATTGGGTTTGAGTATGCAAGCGAATCATAGAGAGAACACTCTAGAGATACCTCCTGATCCACAAACCCCTACGAGAAGAAATAGTAACCATTTTTTCCTCTTTCTCGACGCATCGAGATATGTATCTTGGTTACCTAGTTTTTCCGTCGAGGTCTCGCACAACAGATTACGTGGTAACATATCTACATTTGCACATACTAATTCCCAGATGGACGCAATGGCGAGACAGGTAATATATACATATAATATATGTGTGCATGTATGTCGACTTTATTATGTATAAAGAATGTAAATCAATTTTAAATTTCTTATAGATCTTGTAAAAGAAAAAATTTATTCTAACAAATATATTTATTAGGTACAACTACTTTTTCCTCATTATCCTCGCAATATAATCCTAGAAGATCTTAGAATGACTCGATCGGTTGAATGGACAATTGAGAATATACTTGATGGAATATTAACTATACCACACCATTTAATCGAAGAACCGCAAGAAGAATCCGTCCCACAAATGCAAACGATTGTGACAAATATTACGCCCAGCTCTTCGATCCAAAATTCATCGGATCCTAGATTCGATATTCCTTTTGCCGATAGGTAAGGAAGACTTGAAATATTAAGAATATAAATATATTAAGTTATATCTTTAATATTATCTGTATTTATACGTTAAGAAATATACGGTACCCGATCTATTAAAAATCTAAAATCGTAAATCGAGATGAACATGTTTTGTCATATTGCTCATACTCTAGATATTCTAGGATATTTTATTTTTCATGAGGTAAATATATTATTTTTATAGTGGAGAAGAACCTTCGAGTCTTGGTGGTCGTTTTTCGAAATCATCTGCTGAGAGAGAACTTATACTTCAACGACGAAAAGAACATATGAGATTAACAGCACGGAGAAGGTATTTGGAAAAACATCGGAAATCCGAGATTGATTCGACAAATTCGCAGATAACGAATACTGAAAATATTGAAAATACTATATCCTAGATATAAGCAGAAATAAGATTAATATGATTTTGAATTCAAATTACTCAGAGCTTCGTAGTTGATATGAAATTGACAGATGTACTATTTTTTTTTTTTTTTCGAATACGAAATAAGATTGTGGAACAAAGCAGTGCATATTTTTTGTTTGTTGATGACTAATTATTAAATATAGCAAGAGCTATCGAAAAATCTCTTTGTGTATTTAATAATTAGTGCTTTAACCTTCTGAAAACAACAAATTAAAGTCGCAGTCAAGAGATTAGATATGACATTTAGAATATTGAGAGGTTGTGAACGATATACTCATGAACGATTAGTATTGAACCAATTACTCAATGCCATCAAGTTATGATGAAAGCTACAATGAGACGACTAAATTATAATAGAAGAGATTAAGATTTTTACGTAATTTAAATCATGCTAATAAATACCTACAGCAACATGTAATACACACGCGTATTAAAAGAAAAAATTGTTAGAGAGAGAACTTTATTGGATTTTGTAAAGATCTTAAGCTGCATTGTCGTCCACTTTCTAACGAATTAAAATTTTTGTTTTAAAGCTTTCTACTTTTCTTTTATATTTTGCATAATTTGTAAAATAATCTTTATAAATTTATAGATTGGAAAGAGAGAGGGAGGGAGGAGATATTCGATTATAAATAGGTACATTAAATGTTAATATAATGAATGTATTTAGTGCCATAAATAAATTGAAGTGACACGTGCCAATTTAATGAGCATGGATTCAGTTGTGCTCATTAAAGCTTTATTAGTTGTTTCTAAAAAAGAAAAAGGCACGGGAAATTTAATTAACTCTTATCCTACAAATACGAGTTACTAGTGACCGAGTGATTCCTGTTATGCAAGTTTATTTGAGTTTTTCGGTAATTATAAATTATACTACATTTTATTATTTTCCAAAATGAAATTCCAATATTTATTCTAGAAAGTATGTTAGTGAATTTTTAGGGATTTTTTTAATCATTCAGAGGCGTGTTCGGATTCTCACCCGGGTGTTCTTCGAGTGTCATCCTTGTTTAACGTTCGTTAAATAAACAACAAGGATGATATAACATCCAGGGAGCACAGATAGAAATTCGAATATGCCTCTGAATAGGAAAATGAATGGCATGAAAAAAACGACGGATCTAGTGATTGTTTGTATGAATGAAGCACTAAATTCCTTGTACGGTAAGAATTAATTTGGGCATTATGCCCGAGTTCGAATTTCCCACACAGTATACAATATCTACAAGGTATTGTATAAAGTGGCCACTCCTTTTTATCTCGTAAACTAACAGAAATAGACCTAATAAATATAATAAATAAATATAATATCAAATTAAACGATTTTACTACGATATAATAAAAGTTGTCACGCTCGTCCTAATGAGTATCCAGCAAACGAGAATGGATTGAAATAAATTAAAATGGATTTAGATTTTCAGAAATAGGGATCCATGAATATTAAAATGAATCCTTTTCAATCTAAAAATAATATAGTATTTTGCATTATGAATGCTGCTCAATTCAAAATTTTGAATAGGAAATGTAGTTTTTTAATCCAATTGAATGAAAAAAAATTTTTCTTTTAAAATGAACCATAAATGCTATTTAAATTATTCAAAATTATAAGTAAGAAATTTTTAATCTAAGTTCAAAAAAGTTGTAACATAAAAATAATTGAGCTATGTTCTTTTGTTTCTCTTTGATTAGAAGTAAAATGAATGATCGATATGAACACACGCAAATCAAATCGAACATAGCCCAAATATTACGCTGATCACGGCGCGCGACATCGGCCAAGCGAGATTAGATTATCCGATACTTACTCAATGATTGCATTTAGCATTTTAGAAAAAGCAGCTTTGTAACTGTTGTAAAATTCTTCAATACGATTGATTTTTCAATACGATGGTTTATACACTTAGATTCAGTGAGGAATTAAGGGCAAAATCAATATTCAAGAATTTGCATGATATAACAAAAAAAGTCTCATAATAATGTAAATTGATTATATTTTATTTATTTGTTAAATAATGATATTTTTATTATATGTATATAATTTCGTGCATTGGTTTAGCTGGTTGTACTTGAAGTAGAGAATAACATATTTACCAATTGAAAAAATGATATAGCGGGTAACGTAGAAGATTCATAATTCAGAGATCCCAGGTTCAAATCTTACCTAAGGCGTTTTTTAATATCAATTTGAAGTAATTAATTTCGGGTATAATTATTATAAATGTCTTAGAAAATTTGTAACCCTTAAATATGAATG
>NW_012130077.1:5592080-5599564 GCF_000143395.1 Atta cephalotes
TATATATATATATATATATATATATATATATATATATGTATATATATATATATATATATATATATACTATAGCAGGACATCTTATCCAATGAAATTCATTATAACAATATGTAAAATAATATGTGCAAAAATGAAGTCTGCAAATCCCCTTTCTGGGCTTATACCATGAAATTGACTTCTATTTTGTGGATTAACTTGCAATCGGAGACAAACTGAAAAAGAAAAATAACGTAAAATCATCAATTACCTATGCAAATGAGTGAAAAAAGATAATAGCTTTAATGTAATCTTTGAACATGAGAGTACTAGAATGATATTTGGAAATTCGTATCAATAGTACAACGTGAAAAAAGACAGAATCCAAGGCTATATATCAAAAGTTATGATACTAAAAATCTACAATGCACATAATGTAAATTATAAATTTTCAGTATAGTAAATTTTGAAACATAACTAAAGTACATGTGTATTTATAGATTGCACATTAGATGATGATTAGTCAAAGAGTTGTGCAGAAAGAAACTCGTATAATGAATAGAGACATAATTACCTCCTAAAATGAAGCAGGATACACAGGATATGAAACCACTAAGAAAACTATTGAAAGGAAAAGTGCCGACGAGGCAACAATATACGAATTGGATAACACCCGTCAGAAATACATACAATAAGTATGCATCGATAATTTTCAGTTTCTTGGGTGTATTTTTTGTGTATTCTGACCAAAATTTGTATAACACTGTCAACGCCGTCATATTTATCAATCTTGACACAGAATATTATAAGAACGAAATATTTGAAAATTTTTCACGTATACATGCGTGGCAAGCACCGGCGATGACACGTATTGCACATATATTGTACAGAGAGAAACCTCTCTGCATTGCACGAGCCCGCAAAAAAAAATAGATATGTTGTGTAGTTTACATGCACTTCTTCAGAGGGCAGTAGTGCGCGGGCTTTTTGAGGTAATACAGCGCATTACAGCGATTACAGGAAAGATGCTCAACTAGATTACCGACGAGACACTATTAAAGACCATCAACCCTGAGCAAATTTTCGGTGGTATAAAAAGGGCCTCAAGGGCTCCGGAGATAATTGAAGAATGCTGATATTATCGACAATTGATATAAATTTGCTATTATTAACATATAATTAAATAACATTAAATATTTGGCTCGTATATTATTAAATTCATGATTTTTTTATTACATAAATGTTCCATAAATAAATAAATATACATACTTGTAAAGTTATATTCTATATATTGCAGAAAAATTACAATTTTTTTCTCTGCAATTATCATCATTGATAATCAAACTTTGACTGAAATTACAATTTTAAAGAAAAATCGAGTATGATTGAATTCTAAATACATAAATACGTTTACTAAACTAATAAATTATAAAATTAGTACAATATTATCAGTTTTTAACTCTTAATTATTTCAATATTCACAAGAACGCGAACTCTCGTAAGGATGTCGATCTTTAATAGTATCTTGTCGGTGATCAGACTGAACCAGAAAGAAATTTGAGAGTAGCCATCTCGGGACCAACTCTGATTAACTTTAATCGATGATTAACCTAATAAGCAGTGTAGCCAACAGCAAAACTTTTAATTGTAAAGTTGTTTTTAATCCAATTTCTTCGTGAAATACCTCTTTCCTCTTTGCATATTTTTGAGGAAAATATTTATATTTATTATCACAGTACGCGTACAATATTACATAAAGATGCGTATAAATAAATATATCACATAGATTAGATTAAGGATAACAAAACGAATGCTGTTGGTTGGCTGCACTCAAGATTAGATTAATCAATTAAAGTTATAATCGGAGTTGGTCGAGATGGTCTTTATTTGTGTGACGCTTGAAAATTTACATTAGCGACACCAGCATTAATTATATAGAATGATGCGAACTACATATCACACTATCGATACTGTTAATAAAGTCGTAGCGTGAAAAAAATTGAATACATATGAGTCTCGTCACTTAAATCGAAAATCGATATTGAACACGAATTCGGTGAACACTATATTCACAAACTGTGATGAAATCGTGAAAGATGTGCTTTTTTTTGCACATGACGATGCAAAGCCGAGTTCTCATTGGATATCGCTCATTGCTCATCTCTCATCACGTCCAGTGGGTCCAGCAATAGGTCGATATTCATAGTCAGTTCATATTTTAATGGCGGTATTCGTAGTTCCTTCTTATCTTAAGACATCGACGAGATACTATTAAAGACTGTCAACTCTGAGCAAATTTTCAGCGATATAAAAAGAGGCCGAAGGGTCCAGAGATAATTGAAGAACGCTGACATTATCGACAATTGATATAAATTTGCTATTAACATAAATATTTGACTTATGCATTATTAAATTGATGATTTTTTATTATATAAATGTTCCATAAATAAATGTGCATACTTATAAAGCTATAATATCCTATATATTGCAGAAAAATTACATTTTTTCTCTGCAGTTATCATCTCTGTTGATAATCAAACTTTGATGATAATATTGAAATCACAATTTTAAAGGCAAATCGAGTATTCTTGAGTTCTAAATAATAAATACATCTACTAAACTAATAAATCATAAAATTAATACAATTATTTTAACTCTTAATCACTTCAATATTCTCAAGGACGAGAACTCCTGTAAGAATGTCGGTCTTTAATAGTCGATGCTTAAGGCAATAGTGCACAGGAGCATTTTGCGGTTACAGGTTATAGAAAAAAGGCTCTCGTGTCCTCTCTCAAGTTTCTCTCTGCACGAACACATAACCGTACCCCATTTTTGATATTACGATTTTATCGACAATTTCGCAAAATATGACACTTAGTGTTTTTGGTCCGACCGGGTTTGCATCAACTTGGGTTAGAAAATGCTTCGTTATTGGTTGACGTTACACACTCTATCAATAGGAGAGCACAGAATATCATTACTTCAACTCAGATTAGTATAAACTCGGTCGGGCCGAAAACGCTAATTTTCATATCGCTAAAATGGATGTTGGTGCGCTAATTGATGCACGAAAAAGATTGAGAGAGAGAGAGAGAGAGAGAGAGAGAGAAGAGAGAAACGATTGCTGAGAGAGAGAGGAAAAACATTAACGTATAACGGTTGTATAACGGTGAAACTACATCATATGCAGAATTCATAGAATGTTTTGCACTTATGTATATGTACTGCTTACGCATTTTACGATTAGCTTGTTCGTTCGCTTATGTTTGCTTATTTGAAACTTAAAAACTGATATTCGGAGAGGCGATCAAGAATATGATTGATGATAATCAGTATACTTACAATGCCAATATACAGGTTGCACTTTCTTGCACTAATACTTCACAATGAAAAAACTTATGTTAGATACTAAAAAGATACACAAATTAAGCATTCGTATAATATTTCTTTTGGTTCATAAATAAATTATTTACAATTAAAAAATCGATTTACATATTTTACGGTTTTATTTTTCCAAATATTAAAAACATTTATATAAATAAATAAGTTTGAAAATGACCGCATTTTGCATTAAGATGGCAAGTTTAAGGTACTTTAGAAATCTAGTGACTTTATGACTGGCTGCTAAGTAACGCACTCTATAACAAAATCCCGAACGTAATTAAATTATCGTCAAACGGTAAATAAAATAACATAAAAAATGTTAAGTTATATATATTTTTTTTTATTTATTACCGACTTACTTAGAAGAATTGTTAATCTTTAAATAATAATTTTTATTAATCTTGTGTTTATAAAAAAATCATGTTCCGCATTTCTTTTTATCATCAAAATTATATTTTTATAAAATTATTACATGATTTTGTTCACAAATACCTAACTGTGAGTTAATTTTATTATTTTGTTTGTGTGAGCTATATCGTGAGCTATCGTGGTCAATCCTTTATCTTCAAAACGCAATAATTGCAACAAAATACTTAAATTAATTCATAACCTAGTTAAATTGTATCACATCTTTAACTTTAAATATTTAATGATGTCATAAATAAATATCTACATCAGCTTAAAATTTACATCAGCTTTCAATTAAAAAAGAAAAATATTTTTATTTCAGTGTTTTTCTTTTTTACTGAAAACCATATCGAGTCAATTAACTGCAATGTAAATATCGAAATTTGAGATGATATTAATAAATCATTATCGTACAATTTCAATATATCATTCTTCTTATAATTCCAACATACATCACTCGTTATATAACAGAAAAAATTACGAGATTTAGTTAATCAGCAGCCCATTCTCGGAGAATTCAATATGGGATGCATATTTCAGATAAAGTTATGAGAAAGATTTAGACTTGATCGTCGATTAAATTTGAGAGTTGCCACTGCAGCATATTTAACTGTATTTCCTGAACCGGATGCATGATCGATTGTTACTGGAGATGGAGAGAAAACCGTAAATGAAAAATATGTACTTATTCTTACGCGATGTGCCGAGCAGAACGATGAGGTAAAAATCGATCAAACTCATCGGTTTCGAGGAAGAAATGTTTATCGTTCTCTTACTGGAGATGCAATTTCGGTCATGCATAAAATGGCATGGCTTCAAAGTAGAGCTGCTTCCTTTTAGATATATACATTGTTCGCTCATCATATTCAAAGAATTCGCACAACGAGATAGAGATTTTTCTGAACGAAACAATCTGTGTGAATCGTTGTATGTAGTTTATAGTTGATATTGATAAAACGTAATATTTTTGTTTGAATTTTTTTTATATGCTTATCAATTGTTTATTTAAATTTAATATTTCCAGTTTTTATTTAATTATTGAGTTGTCCGGAAAGTTCGTGCCGACTAACCTATTAGGTGTACAACTTTGCTTCCGCCATTTTTTTCCGAAATTCGAGGCTTTATTGTAAAAAACTGGTTATACATTTATGATTCAAAGTATTGTCCATCGCTGGCCACTACTTTCTCCCATCTTTCGGGTAGCGTACGAATCCCGCGTCGAAAAAACTGGTCATCTTTTGAGGCTATCCACGAATCGACCCAATTTTTTACTTCTTCATAAGACCGGAAGTGCTGGTCAGCCAGGCCGTGTGCCATTGATCGAAACAAGTGATAGTCAGAGGGAGCAACGTCTGGAGAATACGGCGAGTGGGGTAGGACTTCCCATTTCAACGTTTCCAAGTATGTCTTGACCACTTTCGCAACATGGGATCGAGCATTGTCATGCTGCAAAATCACTTTATCGTGTCTCTCGTTGTATTGCGGCCGTTTGTCTTTCAATGCTCGGCTCAAATGCATCAATTGCGTTCGATACCGATCGCCTGTGATTGTTTCAGTCGGTTTTAACAGTTCATAATACACCGAGCTGGTCCCACCAAATACAGAGCATGACCTTGGACGTCAAAATCACCGTTCTTGAAGCGTTGAAACCACTCATGACACTCTTTCTTTCACTAATAGCGGCCTCACCATAAGTATTTGAGAGCATTCGATGAGCCTCAGCCGCAGATTTCTTCATATTGAAGCAAAAAATTAAAACCTCCCACAAATGACGAGAATTTGACTCGTAAACTGACATTTTTAATCGAGAATAACTTTATGATGCACAAATCGACTAATGTTTCTATGGGGTTATGTTGACAGATGCCCAAGTTTATTGTATGACGTCTATGATCTATTTATTTCGACCACTACTTACCGCTAAAGCAATCTATAGGAAAACGGCGGAAGCAACCTAATATATACACCTAATATATAATTTAATAAATGTATACTAAAATTTAAATTTTCTGCGTTTCAATTTTTCTTCATCGGCACGAACTTTCCGGACAACCCAATATATTATATTAATGTCATGCCATAGAATACTATAATGCGCGTCTTTTTCTCTAGAATCTCTTTCTTCAGGATTAAAAAATTAAAATCGTTGAATTATTAAAAATAAATAAAAAAAAAGTTTCCATGTATCTATGTGTGCTACGTAAATTTATTAGTTACTCGAATTTTGTAATTAACAAAACTGATATTTATTATTCGTAAGTTGTTGTTATGTTTAAAAACATAACATTCTTTCTTCCCTTTCTTCGACGAAAACTTGAGTTTATTTCTCAAATTTGAACACATGAAAGAAGAATTAATATCTTTTATAGAAAAATGATCGACGCAATAATATAGATCATGGACGCAAAATTCTTGTATCAATTTTTTTTCCACACAAATCTCTCGCTCACTTGGCGATTTACTATGACGAATGTTGTTAAATGTTGCAAGACAATGTCCAATCCGCAAATTGGCTAATCGGCACAGGAAAATGAGAACGCGGCTTGCAATGATCGCGCTCGTTCGATCGCCATTGCACACTACGCGGCGCGGCGCGCGAGATAGGCGACGGTTTCGTCTTATAAATTATTGCGGCTTCTCGACTCCGCGGGTTACGCGGAGGGTCCTTCAGGCGAGCTGCTACCTTGGAGTACAACCTGACGAGTGGTGTCCTGACAAGCAGCCTGTTGCGTGACCCGAGCGATCAATATCTGTGCGAGCGCAACACCCGGCAACTGCTCCTCGTATCTTCGTATAAACTGGCCGATATACGCGCCCTTTTCGCGCCACACCGCGTTGGCGTTCCCTTTTCCCTCAGTTTAATCTTTTCCAGCTTGAAGAAGGTTGCCGTGTACGCGATAACTGCCAGGTAACTTATAGTTTCATATTACACGCCAAACTGGTAGCGACGGAGAAAATAAGGCGCCCTCGCACGAATATTCGATAAGAATTTTTGTAATGGCTCCAATCGAAAACTGTGCGTCTCGTCGTATCGCGACGCGTCGCGTCGATGTGTGAAACGTGTGAGACGAAGATTTTCAAACCGCCCTTCAACCTTATTTCAATTTTGTCTAAAAATTGAAATATCCTTCCTTTGAATAAAAGAGCAGAAAAATGATAAAGAACATTTGGAGCGGAAAAAGCTTACACACACACACACACACAGATGCGACAAGATTTTTCTATAGAGATTTTCCATCTGAGATTTTTCTTTATCAAGTATTTTATCATTAGATAATTGGAATTGAACTTTTTATAGCAATTATAATTCTATATAGCTAAATTGACTAAATTATTAACACGATTATCTAACATGATTAATTCTTTCGAAAGTTATCTAGTTTGTAACTTAATTATTTTATTTGTCTTTTATCATAGAATAGTTTCTGACATTTGCATTTATAAAAACAATTCTGTAATAGAAAGAATCATTTATCGTTAAAACATTAATAATTAAAACTAATTTGAATATTGGTAAAAGTACATAAAATGATTCACTTTTGTACATCATATATAGCATATAGCTTGAGAATTAAAAATAGAATTCTTTTATCGGCGAAAATTTTTTTCATAAACGCAAATAAAGTTAAGTTTAAATAGGATAGTAGTTTTGTTATTTTGCTGCTCACTTGTACCGTGCTTCTGAGAGCTCTCTTTGTTTAATCTCTCTCTCTCTC
>NW_012130077.1:5600082-5609594 GCF_000143395.1 Atta cephalotes
AATATATATATATATATATATATATATATATACTGATTTTATTATATATACATTGTATGTATATACGCATACGTACGCGCGCGCGCACACACACGCACGCACGCGCACACACACACACACACACACACACACACACACACACACACACACACAAAATTCTATATATTCTCATTTATCTATTACGTATTAAATAATGTATTAAATAATACGTTAAATGATAAACAACATTAGTATACTTATAATGGTGAATTCTATTCACAGATATACCATTTAACTATCTATATGTGTTAAAGTGTTAGATCTATAATTTATGTCTAAATTTATTTAAATATAAGAGATTATGCTCCTTATAAAAAAATTTCATATATTTTTCAATTAATATTTCTTTTTCCTGTTTTTTATATACGTTATATAATAAATGTATACAATATAAAAAATAAATACGAATGTGAGGGCTTGATATATTAATTTGTTCATATATCTAAATAAATGTAAAACATTGGATGCTTTCCATTTAGACACAAGTCAACACAAGTGTCGTTCTACTTTTATTCTCTGAATAGCGAGAAAGATAGAATGATGCTTGTCGACTTGTATCATTAAATAAAAAGTAATCATTATGTACAAAAATATGATAAATAATAAAATAATTATTAATTTATAGAGATATTTTACAATTTATAACAATTATAAAAATGTCGTTACTTCATATAACTTAAATATTTTTTGATTTATAACTCATAGGCTTTCAATTCGTTGAGTCGATATTTATAAACTTCAATCTATTATTTAATTAATTTCAAAAAAAGAGATGGTTAAAGCTAAATACATTTTGTGGGTCATGATGTATATTTAGCAAATTTATTTGTCACATTCGTTGCTCGTGCTCCAGTTCGTACTTTTATTTATAACTTGGCTCGCAAATGTCATTTGCGAAAGATGTTATTTAGTGACAGAACTGATAGGTACTGACCATCGATTCTACAATTTCTTTGTTAATTTATGTACATATTCTGCTCGATATATTAGATTTGACAACACAAAAATATTGATTTAATATTGATCATATGAAATATGAAACTAACTATGACATTTTATATAATGAAATAATATTATTATTTATTTTGAGTTTCCATGCAAACTTTGTGCAAGTTCTAATTCTATTAAAGAATATTTCAAGAAATTATATCAATTTGCTTGCAAAGTGCGTGAAAAAATGGAAAGAGACTTTTATTCTATTAAAGATCGTAATATCTAAATTTATACAATATTTTTGATACAGAATAAATTCGAAACGTATGGCATCGTTGGAAAATAAACTAACATATCTTCCTATGAAGAATTTCAATCGACATGTTATTAAAGTTATTTATACGGAAAGTAAATTTTTACTCATAAATCTGCGACAAACTTTTACGAAACGTTTCCATTTTAGATGCATCGGCAATTTTGCTCGTATTGCATTTACATTTCTGTATTCAATTTTGCATTGCGATAGGAAACTCGTCCTGACAGAGTCATTGCTTGCAGTCATTGTTTAAGTAAATGATGGAGGCAGGTAGCTGCTCGTGTGTTAAGGAACAATCATATCGAGCCAGTGAATTCAGGGCCTTTATCCACAATTCCGGGGAAAACCCTAGACTTTTAAGGGGTTGGCCTCTGTGTCCTGGAAATGACGCGCAAAGAAGCTACCGGAGCAACCTGCATGAGGGTGGACCGAGGTTGCCAGCAGGTGGCAGGTTCGCCGCGTATCGATTTCTTACGAATCTACCCGGGCTCGGAATCACTGGGGTGGTTCACGCAAGTAGCTCGACAAATCTACGTGATCGCTCTTGCAAAAAGATAGCGGATAGGTTCTAAGGCAGATGCACTACACTGATGTGTGTGGTTAAAGCGACAAGAAACCTTTCGAGAGCGATAAAGTGATCTTGTGTACTTACTTAGATGGTTTCTCAATGAATACATCATATATTGCTAGAAAAATTACAATTTACAATTCTCGATCGGTATTTATTAATGTTTTATAAACTTATATGTGTAAGGATTAATCAATATACTCAAGAAATACGCGAGAAAAATAACGGAAAATGACGGAATATTACTTTGCAAGCTGTATCCAAGATATTTCTGCGTAATATTAATTTAAAATTATCAAGCAGCCAATATTGTGAGTTAATTTTCGGCTAAAAATTATAATTATATTATTATTGATAACACAAACAAGTTTTACACATTACTATCCAATGTCAGCTTACATTGGCTTGCATTATTGACATATTTTGATTTATTTCTTTGAATTTCTTATTATTTCTTATTATTTAATACAAGTATCTTTGTGTTGTATCTTTTTATGTTCTACTATTTCTTATAATTCTTAAAGATTAGATATTGTTTGAAGTAAGAGAGGATGAAATAAATCATGGTTTTCTCTTTTTGCTCTCTTTTATGTCTCAATTGCAATTTAATCTCAATTTGAAGTATAGTATGTGAATATATTTTGTCGTACATCATTTGGAATAAAAGAAAAATTTCATTCCTCTGTGAGATTAGTGCAACGTACGTAGTATTGTTAGTAATATACATTTGCCTGTGACTCTTTAGGAACTTATTAGAATAAGGATCGAGAGAATTAATTACTAAGACGACTCAATTCCAAAGTTCTATAGAATGTTTTTCAATATTGGCAAAATTGGATATATTCTTTTTCTTCTATAAAGAAAAATTAATATATGGTGTAATATATGATACACTCGGGAAGAAAATTTTTATATATAATTATATACAATATAATTATATATATGATAAGAAAAATATTATTGTAAAGTTCTCAGATCTGCAAAACAGATATGCAATATATTTTAATATTCTTTACTACAATGATTATTAAATTATTTATTATAATAATATTGGGTTGTCCGGAAAAGTTCGTGCCGCAAAAGATTTAAATTTAATAAATGTATACTAAAATTTAAATCTTCTACGTTTCAATTTTTCCTTCAATCAAAATCGGCACGAATTTTCCGGACATTTCCCAATATAATATTATAATAGATTTTTTAAATCTATTAGTATTTCCTTGTATACTTACTTTGATCGATATTATTAGGAAATAGTTTTTTAGATGTACATATATTTATCACAAAAGTAACGTACTTGAACTTCTTGTTTGTTAGTGATTTATCATTGCTTTCATCATCTATTTTATTGTTATTGTTATTAAAGCGTCACCCCGAAAACGTTTGTATATCATACGTAACACGTCGAATTGCTGCTCTTCGATTATCGCGAAGAAGCATAGTATTAGGAATACGAAGGCGAACTTGTCCGACCGATTTCTTTACTCATCTGAAAAAATGAAGGTTCTTGCTGAAACCGACAGTTTAAAAATTGCATTTTAGGCGATACAATTGTCGTATAATCCGGTTTGTGGATGAAAGGTCAGAGCGTGTCAGAGTCTTCGTCTGAGTCGATCTGTGTGCAAATGAAGAAGAACCATCGTTGAAAGTGTAGAATAAAGGTTGCGAGAATCTAGTGACGTAAACAATGACCTGCATGTTGGCCCCGGTTATTTTCGCTTGCTTCGCAATTTCCGATTCTATCGCCCATTCTTCGTTCCAGTCTTGTGTCTCGTTTCACGAAAAATTTTTGCTTAGTTGCTGACGATTGTATTAAATTTATAACATTCCAATACATTTGGTATTGTAATCTTATTTATACGAGTGCAAAATTCAGCCTCGATCATTGATAATCTCGTTACGAGTTTTGATAGAACATATATGTATAATCAATCTCTCTTTTCGCGCTTCATCGAAAACACTTGAAAAAAGTGGAAAATGATTAATTGCGACATGAGAATTTTAATCCTTGAGACATAATTTACGTGAGTTCTCTCTATTATTGTGGTTGATAATTTTGAGTAACTTTTAATGTTGAGATTTATTGATTTATTTAATAAGATTAATAGAAAATATTTTATTAGTTATACGAGGTAAATTCTATGAAAATGAAAGAAGAATATTTTTTATGAAAATACCGGAATAATAATAGTACTAGATTTAGCTTTAATGGAAGAGATTTTTGAAATTTTACGAATTGGACAAGCATAGCAAGCTGAAGTATAGTGAGAAATGAGACTATGCGATAATCACTTCCCTCTTAGAAAACTGTAGTCTAAATTAATTTTTTCTTAATTGAAGTATTTTTTCTAACATATTTAGTTAAATATGTTTAGTTTAAATATATGAGCATTGTAATTTAAAATTACAGAGTCTTGTTATAAGAAATCAATTTTGTAGTCTTGCATGCGCATATATATGTTACGTCTGTTTTTAACAGACATATTTTTATTTGTAAATTATAGATAAGAATACAGAAAAAAACAATAAAAATTAGTATATTAAATATATTCCGAATGACAATTCTTAATATCATCTATGTTTGTAAAAAGAATTTACCTTCTCTTAACGTGTATAATATAATCGAATAATTGAATCAAAATAGCGAGCAATGTGCAACTAGATTAGGAAAGAAAATTAAACTTTGTGATATCTTGTCTTTCAAATTAGCTCATGTTATTTACTTTATCTCTAGAATGTAAAAATCAAGTTTAAAAGTAATCGAATTTATAGTAATGTAGCATCTCGTAGTAATATAAATGTGTTTATTCGTTCAGTTGGAATTTAGTGATCATATGCTAACTGGTAGCAGTCAATATAATATTCATGAGTGGACTACAAAGAGAATATATGGAATATATGTGCTACTTATAGCATTGTGCATATTACCGTAGATTATAAAGGTAAAATAGAAGAACCGATTATAATGTACGCGTGTTCTAGTAGTAGCGAGTTATCGAATATAATTTGTCCGCTAACATTAAAAATTGAAATCAATTAGAATCAGAGAGCTGTTTTGGCTTGCGATGAATTATGGTGCTACTGGCAGGAGATAATCAATTCTGATTTGTATCGCGTTCTTATCGAAATCGAAAATAGTATACTTTATATTCTAATAACTGAGTAAAATTTGAACATAGGTAAATACATTATTGATATAATGAAGTAAAATTTAAATATATTGGTATTCTTTCTTTTCTATTTCAAAAGTTTTTCTCTTACCGAAATTTCCTTACTTTCAGATAATCACTAATTAATCGAATCTAATCAGTTGTACTTTTTTAACAAATAGATATGTTAAAATAGATATATTAAAAATGATTTTCTTCTATCAATTTAATCATTTTAATTATTTATCATTTTTATATATCGATTATTATTGATTAATTTTGAATTTTTCAAGTTTTTAAAGAACTTAAGATTAAGTGTTACATGTGAATCTTTCGCTAAAATTGACTTTCTGTTATTGTTATTATTGTTTATCATTATTATTTATCATTGTTGATTAGAAATTTAATCAAACTAAAATTGCTCAAAATATGTATGTGTGAACTAATTCTGTAGCGCAATCATTCTATTTGATTGTAATCAGTCATTGTTATGTTAACGAGTGCGCAAAATCTATGAGATGAGATGACCTTGAACTTTGATCTAACGAGATTGAATGTAATTCATGGGCAAGTCCAAATTTTCAATCTTCAAGTGCGCATTAAACACGATGAACAAACTGATTGCCGAGTGCATCCTGTCTGACAAGGTGCGGGCGTCTTTTACTTGTGCCATCAGAGTAACTTACAAATGGTGCAATTGTCGGCGGAAGACGCTTGTTATATCCCCTCAACCGAACCAACCAATCGTTATTATCTTAACTCACGATCATTGCACGGTTCAATATCTCTAACTACAATGAGATAATGGACAATTTTTCTCATCTCACGCGTTTTGCCTTTTGGATTTTAAAGATTGTAATTTTTACATAACATATAGAATAATACACTAAAGAGCAGTATAATATCAATTTATTGGTATTTATATAAAAAGAATTGATTAAATAAACATAATAAATTAAAGAGATGCAGGAAGATTGTGTTAATGGTCGAGAAATATATATATATAAATACATAGCAAGTTCAATGATTAAGTAGTAGATAGACAGATATAATGTTATTAATGTATAACATTGTTATGCTACCTGAGTATTTGAGTACAGGCTGACGGATTTGCACAGTATTTTATGTTTAATATATATACTTCTCAAACATATGCTTATTGATAAAACAATGCTTATTTACGTATATTTATGTACACGTTAATCGATTACGTACGCGCTCATACGTGATATTTATGAATAATGAATAAACGTCAGTTATATCTATTTTACACACACACACACACACACACACACACACACGCGCGCGCGCGCGCGCGCGCACGCACGCACGCAAAATGTTTGTATTGTACATAAGTATATTTATGACCATGCAAACAACATGTGTTTAATAGTAATTATTAAAGCTAATTCTTAAACAATAATAATAATATCAACAATTTTTACATTAATATAATGTTAACTCTTAACAATTACATTTTAGATTTTATCTAAAAAAAATTAAAATATAAAAGATAGATTTTTAGATACAAAACAATTTGATTAAAATTGTTTTGTCATCTTCTCTATATATATAATAATTCCTTTTTAAAACATTTGTCTTTTAAGAAAAGATTAGTGTTAAAGTGTTAACTTTATAAAAGCTTAATTAAATTTGGTATCTGTCGGACATTAATAACCTCGGTAAATAAGAAATTAAATTATCGAGAGAATGAATAGTAAAATATACGGCAATTCGTAAGTTTAATTATTGTTAATTAAAGTGTATAGCGCAGAGAATTAATTGTACAAAATTTTGCTTTCTCCTGGGAAACTGGCCTTTTGCGAGAAATATGTAAACTGATTCAACTACGGATTACTTGTCCCAATTGTGTCTATGCATGTAGGCACGCGAGTATATATCGCCCACGTGATATACGCACAGATCCGATATTAAATGCAGGAGGCAGGGAGTCTGGGAACTGTCGGTTTTATTGATGTGAGATTTAACACATAGAACACACCCACGGTTTATAACGACCCCTTCGTATCATAGTTTGACTTTATAACCACGCGTTAGAATAATTTTGATTCGCATGTTGAGTGCTTTTTAACTGAAACGCCGAGATATAGGTCTAGAGCACGACGAGAACCTTTCTCAAAGAAAAGAAAAAAAAAGAAATTATTTCTCTATAATTCGAATGTAATGTAATTTCTGATCAAACTCATAATGATTCGAACTCTAAGCAATTTCAAGTTTTTTTCGTCTTCACGTGTAATTTTGTTTCATCATTTTTTCAAGTTGCGTTCAAGTTACTGTCGAGCTTGTTTTATGAAATTTTTCGAATGTAATGTTCTTATAAACTATATACGATCTTTTCATTATTTATTTGTTTAAAATATTTGTATTAAAGGCTGAATTTTATTGAGTAGATAGTGTAGTATTTAATTTTGTTTGAAGCATTTTAATATTTTAATTTATATTTAATGTAAAGTCATGTTTAACTATAAACTTTCTTTCTGATGTTATATTATATTCATGTGCGCGCACGTCCGTATGTTTCTCACATCAATCTAAAACTTGCTAAATTAAATTATTTAGATAAATTTATTATTTAAATAAATTTAATAAATTTTTATTTCAACACTTTATAAAATACACACTTTATTAAAATTTTTATTTCAACACTTTATCGTTAATAAAATACAGCTTATTATTGATAATATTTTATTATTTATGTAATTAATATTATTTTATTCTTCGTATTTGGTAATTACTTGTTATGTGCTTAGATCAATTGCGGAGATAAGTAGTTGAATCTGGAAATTAATTATTGATGAGCTATCGGTAGAGTACCGAATAGCTTGGGATAAGCTTGAAATAGGTTAATCACAGCTACCTACTATAATTTAGTTGGCGTAAGTACGTGAAATACATTTAACTATAAAATTGGCGATATCAACGATGAAGTATGAAGTATCGCAAATAATATATACGTATTCATATATTTTTAATAATTTTTTTTTTAAGTGTGTTTCTTGATAAATTCGGACTGTAGAGAATTACGTATATAATGTTTATATTAACTTAATATTGTAAATGGTTGATTGAATATAAAAATTTACGTTTTCAAATGATTAAGTTATTGGACTTAATAAAATTTTGTGTGTGACAAATATGTAGTAATAATATAAATAATAGATTTTTTAAAATTGAAATTCCACGACACGAGATTCCACGGTACATGCTATGAATTTGTTCGGTACGTTTCACTTTATCAGTAAAATCGGCAAGCGATCCACGTTCGACGTAATGCCCATCGATCCAAGAGGCACGTTCACGATTACGTGATACTTGATATTCCATTAAAGGGCACAGATATGTCTTTATGTAACAGTTACTGCAAACCTGTTTTCCTTTTACTTCCACATTGGAATCTTGTTAAAGTCTTCATGTAAAATCAAGATTCTTTTCACAATGAATATTGATTTCATATAATGATCTCTTTATAGTAAAATCCATGCATTGATTTTATGCAACAATATATTATACTACTTTTATTTCCATATTATTTCTTATATTTTCTGACAATTTTCAAAATGTCAGAAAATATTTTGATATTTGTACTTCTATACGGCAAGAATATCCGATAGCCGGATATTCTTCTATCAATAGAATATGCATTGAAAAATTAATAATTATAAGCTTGACGAGCTCTGCAAAAAAGAAGAAAAAAAATAGAAAGAAGAGAAAAGAATTGAGGAAATTAGTTATAGTTAGACTAAAAAAATGTGTACTTTCGATCAAAAAGGATAATAAAATATTTATTGTACTTTAAATTTATCGAAGCAAGAATTTTTCGAGCGTGCCAATTAATTGTGGTAAAAATGCCATGCAGCAAAGATACTTAATTTTCAGATTGAATCGACAGACTAACGGGCGCGTAATCGATGTAATTTAATGAATCATGAGCCGTTTCACACCCCACGAAGCACACTTACATAAAACTCGATCACCCGATTTTGTACCAAGAGAGGCTAGAAAGCTCGAAGAGCTAACAGAGAGTGGATCGCTGAGTGGAACTTTCGTGGCAAAACGAAGGGATTAGTGATACTTTTATGTCTTATGTATATTGGCGAGCGTCAAGCGACGCTTTTTGATTCACACAATCTTTCACTCAGGTTCTCCATCAAATACTCGACAAGTCACTTAAAATGAAAAATAATAAATTCAAAAATCTTAATACAATGTAAAAACGTGCAAATTTTATTTTCTTATTTTAGTTTATATTTAAATTTTACTTATTCTTTATATTGATTTTAATATTGATTAAATTTACTTATTAATTTATATTTAAAATTATTTACTAAAAAATTTATGTTCACTTTAAAATATTATTAAATATTATTTTATATTATACTATTATTTTCTTATTGTGTTCAGTGAAAGCATGAAGCGAGAATATAAACATTCTATTTCGTATAAATAATATTTAGTTCTCAATATGAATTATACTTGACATATTTTA
>NW_012130077.1:5623533-5625686 GCF_000143395.1 Atta cephalotes
GAGAGAGAGAGAACAATTATACACTATTATATCAAAAAACTACTTTCCGCAAGCAAAAATTACATGAAACAACATCACAATCATGCTATTTTATTACAATGATTTTTAATTTTTTAAAATGCTTAATACTATGAATAATATGAATAATATTTTAAACAATAAAAAAATTTTTTTAGAATAATATAAAAATTTTAGTTTTTAATTACATTTTTGTATATTTTTAAATGATATTTAATTTTATAAGATTATAGAATAATAATTAACTTTAATAATTAACTTTAATTCTGTTAGAATAGATATGAAAAGCAATTTTTTAAAATATATTTTTATTAAGCGAAAAAATAATAAATATTTTTAACTTTAAGTTATGAGGAAAATTAAAGGATTTAATCAAATTAAGTTTTGAAAATTTAAATGAGTAAGAATATTCTAGTTTTTAATAAATTTCAAGTAGATTTTACTTCAACAATGTTTTAATCTAATTGTCATGGTATCAAAGAATTGTCGAAAAAATTGCGATAAATATGATGGTCATTATACAAACAAATTTTTCTGTCAAAAGATTTAATTCAAAAATTTTATCGAGAATCTATTATACATGTTAAAAAGTACATGTTGTTAGATTGTAACAAGATTTATTGAACTTTAATGTTAATTTCTAGAGACTGAATACAATAATATTCAAAGTAAGAGCTAAAATGCTTTTTTGTTCTTTAATCTTTGGTATACAGCGACACATCTCAAAGCTCATTGTAACGAAGGAATCATTAATAGCTGTTTCACACTCAAATGGATCAGGGTAATTAAACGTTTTGCAACTACCCTATCTTTCCTGTTTCTTCGTTTCATTCTATATTGAATTTAAATTAGGAATATTCCTTTTTTATTTATTGTTATAGAAAATTGATAATATCTAATAATAATAACTTGCTTGTTGCATAAAGAAATTTGCTAAGACACCTTATTATCTATTATATAATCTACTGAAATGATATATTTTATTAAATCAAGAGAGAAGCGTGATATATTTTTTATTTTGTAAACTGTTGTTAGTAAATTAGAATGCGAAAAAAATTTTAATGATGAAATTTCCATTCCATCATTTAAAGAAATTAAGAATTGTTGGTCTAATGAAAAATATGAAATTCTCAAAATTATTTAACATTTTTTTATATGTTATAATGTTTCTCTGATAACAAGTATCACATAAAAATTTAAATTATTATACATTAAAAATTATATGGGACACAAGGATTTTGTTATGTATATTCTAAATATTATTTTATTTTTTAGAAAACACGAAATAGTTTAATAAACAATTATATATTTATTTACCTCACCTCATATTACATTATTTACAATTTTAGAGTTATTAAGTTATTCAAATTTGTGTAATATTATTTAAACAAATTATCAGGATTTAATAAATGTAATTATAAATATTATATTGCTATTATATCGATCAAATTACTCTTTTTTAATGATGATTTATTTAAATGAACATCCAATAGACATTTCTGTTTCACATTTAAACCACATTTGTCAAAAGGTTTTTGGTAATGCGATTATCAATTTGTTGTCACACACGTACTCACACACGCACGCACGCGTATATATACAGACGTTATGTATATTTATAAAATGTTTTATAAAAAAGCTTGTACATATCTTTACATTAATTTTATTTGATTGATTAAATTCTTTATATGTGCATGTAGATATGGAGCAAAGTTTAAGTAACATGGCGTAAATCGTGTGAAAATCCATTGTGATTAACAAGAATTATACTTTGATACAATGTCGAGTCACGTTGTTGGACATAATTATGCAATTATGCATTTAAAATGCAGTTTCATCATGAATTATATATCATATTATCAGTTTCATTAATATACAATAAATAATATATAATAACATTTCGCGATTTCTCGTGAAATTGATGTTATTATATGTACATCGGTATGTATATATAATAATATTTAAGATAATCAATAGGTCCTAAAGAAAAACCTAAAAAGTAATAAATAAAATGCCAATTTGAGCCAACACTATACCATTTATTCAAAGTGAATATTATAACGTATACGTTTCGACCTACGGTCAAGGTCCTCTTCAGTACAAAGAAATTTACTTAAACTATTAATTACAAAATT
>NW_012130077.1:5631421-5633932 GCF_000143395.1 Atta cephalotes
GCTACAATTTAATTTAAAAACAATTCGTATACTTGCAATAGTTTTTTAAAATTTCATTGTAAAAAATAGAAAAATTGCACTTAATTCTTAATCATATTAACCATTTTTTCGTTTTTCTGCTTTCTTCGGATAGTAATATCAGCTCAGACACGTTGGCTCTGGGTAATTTTGCATATGGTGGTCACACAGAATTTTAAATAACTGAAGAAAGATTCTTTCGCGGATCGTACTAGCGATTTATCAAGGATGTGCATATTTTAGAAACTGGGAAGGTGCAAAAAAGATTACCTAACATCCTGTACTTTAAATTATATAATTCCGCAGTTCTTGACGAAAATGCATTCAATTTATATTAATGTTACTGTTTTTCTTGAGAAGATACTTCTCTCATCAGAAAGAAGTTTTGATTCTTTATAAAAGAGTCAAATATTTGATTCTTTATTGAAATTTAACAATAAAAATTGCATAGAAAATATCTGTTGACGAAATGAAATGGAAATTAGTTTTAAATGTATAAGATAAAAAATTAGGATGAGATTTGGAATTTTATCTTTTTTCTGAAAAAGTGAAAAAAGTCACTTTAAATTTGTAAATAGATTTTTGATAAGAATAGAGAGAAGGAGACAAGTTTATCTTTCAATTTGCGTGGGTAATAGTTACATATTAACGGGATGAAAGTAGAAGCGAACAAATACAGTAGAAGCAAACACATTTTATTTCAAGTATATTGATATAATAAAAAATGCTTTTTCAACGTTGGATTTGTTTTAAGAATTGTGGAACGAACATCGCGGATAATCGGTTAATCATTACCACGGTTTATTAAGTAACTCACCGATGCGTAAATCCGTGCTCATCGAATGATGTAATTTGCATATTCACGGTAGTGTATCATTTATCTACGCTTAACTGATCTCATGGTGTGAACAACCTATTACGTTTTTCTAAGATAAGTGTGAAATTTCGATGCATAATTGTATATTATGTTTATTTGCGTACAAGGACTATGAATACTTTATAAATAAATATTTTAATGTGTTGTATATTCCAGATAAAAAAGAGTTAAACGAATTACACGCAATTTATATATTTATCGAGATATCGTGTTTCCAGATAAATTTATAAATAAAAATATATTTCGCTGTACGTATTTATGAATGCTTAAAATTGTATTGTACATTGTAACTGATGCACGTGTGCGTAATTATATGCACACACACACACACACACACACACACACACACACACACACACACGCACGCACACGCACACGCACACGCACACGCACACACGCACACACACGCGCGCGCGCGCGCGCGCACGCACGCACGCATACACACGAGACTCAAGATATTGATTTATACGATATGTTTAGGCCATTGCAATACTAGAACAACAATGACAGGAAATAGAAGAGAGCCTATAGAGATTCCAAAATTTTGTTTAAATATGTTATTGTCTTATAGAATATATAGAATTTAAAGTGAATCGAATAATCACGATAAATTTGTTTTTAGGAATATTCCACTTAATAGAGTGTTTTGTCTATTGAAAATATTATTGATGGCTATATAGTCAATAATATTAATAAATAGAAATTACATCTAGCGAAATTAAAACAAATTATTTATTTAAATTTAATCTTCAGTATTGGAAATTATCACTAATATTGCTATTAACTTCAGATACACACGCTGCTTGAGCTTTTACATTATGTAAGAAATTAATAAAGATATAACAAACTATTGATAGAGAAAATGATAATTCTAAGCGAATAATTCTGCTTACGTATTTTCATAAGCTTTTAGGGAACATTCCGTCATTACAATAGAATTCTATAATTCAATATTAATATAATATATATTCAAAAATTTTTTCATCCTATGAGAAATTTGTTCTCAATTTGTTTGTAAGTAATATCATTAAAAAAATTAATTTATATTTAGAGAAATTTATATTTATATTTAGAAAAAGATATTTTATATTGGATAATGCAGTCACTTTTTTGTAAAAATATTATCAAGATAATTTATTCCATATGATTTGATTACTTTTGCGCTGCTATTGAAGTTTTGTCATCATATGAACATATTGTTGCAAAAAAAGTATTTTAATAAAGAAAGTTTAATGTTATTATAATTTTTTAAATTCTATTATTATTTAAATTCTAAATTCTGATATTTTTATATTCTAATATAAATTTAAAACTTTAGGACAATCCTTTATATATTTGCGCGTTTGTGATACTATCAGAGCTAAATATTTATAATACTAAAAAGTGTTGTAAATAATTTATTAGTAAAAAATTTGCAATTTAACTACTAATATTGGCAGTTTAGAGAAAGATCGTATTAAAGGTACAATACATGCTACAGATTTTCTATGAATCAAATATTATCGTGTGTGTGTGTGTATGTGTGTGTGTGTGCGTGTGTGTGTGTGTGTGTGTGTGTGTGTGTGTGTGTGTGTGTGTGTGCGTGTGTGTGTGTGTGGTGTGTGTGTGTGTGTGTA
>NW_012130077.1:5638990-5643014 GCF_000143395.1 Atta cephalotes
ATACACACACACACACACACACACACACACACACACACACACACACACACACACACACAGATACACTCATAAACGCGCGCGTGTGTATGTGTCCCAACTTTTTGATACACCGCTTGTAGGGAAGTAAAGCGGATTAAACTGAGTCAAAAAGTTCTCTACAATTTTGCAATTTTCGCAATTTTTTTTTAGTTGCCCAATGAGCAGAATGTCTAAAATCGAGTTCTAGTCTGGCATCAATTTAGTTTACCTGCTCACAAGTGTGTCAAAAAGTTTGAAATTTTTAAAAATATTTATGTAGAATCAATATTTACTTCAATTATTAATCGCGTTCCGCGGGAATTATTTAATTATTAGTATTCTATAATTATTGCAATCTTATCTTTACTAAATTATTAATTTATAATAGCATTGTACATTACAGTATAATATATTGTTGATAATTATTTTTCCTCACGTATCTAGCAGCTGACGGTGTTGTTATCGGTAAGCTTTAATATATTTAAACGCCACATCCGCGTGTGTAAGTTTCTCATCCTAAATTTTATCATGTCACGCAAGTCCCGTACTTTTGATGGCGATTTAAAGAATACGTCTCAATGTACCACGAAGAGGAGTACGTGAGCAGCGAAGCAAACAGAAGCTACGTGTTTTGAACGTAAATGTATCTTTGCAAACAATGGGGTGAAAATAATTCTGTTCATTTAAATTATAAACTTATGACGTACTATTATATTTCTAAATATAAAAAAGCAAGATATATGTGGTACACACATCTACGATTTGCAAAGTTTATATTTTTGGAAGTATTTTTAATGTAATATCGCTTTATTTTATACAATTATCTAGGGGAGATTGAGGCCAGTTAGAAAAAAGTGTATATAAAATTTTACGTAACAATTTAATATTATCAGCATATTATCAAAATAAAATCAGTAAAGAAGAGAATGCTCTGACATATACTTATAGAGTTATATATTAGCTTTTTGACAATCAATCCCGTGTGACAACCGGCTCCGAATGTCCTACATAATACTTTAAATATATGTAGTATGGAGAATTATTTCTTATCAGAATTAAATTCAGGTATGATAAAAATTATAATAGATTTGGAATAAATTTCCAAGTTTGTTTAATAAAAGCGAGAAAAATCCCTAGATTTAGAAGAAGTTTTTAAATAAAATTCTTCAGCATACAGTCTCTTTGACTATACGTAGAGAAAGTTTGGTTTCCACCTATATCGATTCGATCTCTCCACTTAAAAGTCGAGCGACAGCACGAGGCTAATATGCCGTACCACGAAACCGGGAGTTGCGTATCTCCTTAAAATTCAACTGAAAAGTCTCTGGAAAGCTATACGCAAGATTTTCTTTCTAACTTCGGCAGTGACACGCGATGCATCTCCGATAAGAATTCCCTATATACTCTTGTATGCCTTTAGTGGAGTGTACGAACTTGAAAACTTATCGATGGGGGCACTAATGAGGAATAGATTCTGACTAGTTGAAGCTGTATTTTCATAATTTCCTTCAAGAACTTTTTTTGCGCATATATATGTATAAATGTCAAAAGCGAATTCTTTTTTTTCAGCTGATATATTTGTCGAAAATTTTGGCAAACGTTTCATTTTAAATATAGTATGAATATTTGGCACGTATCTCAAAAACATATATAGCATGTGTACATATACATTATGTTTATTCACACACATAATAACGTTGGGGTTATTAGCATTTATATTCAACTCGCAAGATTAGGTCATACTAATCTTGAATTAAGTGTTAGAAATTTTTGAAGGTGTTTATATCATTACATAAATGATATTCAGCTATTATTCATACAGTATAGATCATTCTAGCAACATCATTGCAACAATCCAACAATATTAGAGTAACATTGGAAATGTAAGCTTTTGTGCTATATCGGTAAGATATTGCATGTAGACTGCAACTAAGATATTGATTATTAATTTATTTACGTCACATTGATACTAATTTTATTAAAAATTGTACACTGTTGTTATTTCTCGCTTTCACTGTTATTAAAGATAAATTTAGTTAAAAATCTAGCTAAAAGAACCTATTCACACTCGTTAATATAATGTCGATTATAAACCTCGCAGGTTAATGTGATTTTCGAACGGGTATAACATCGGCTGACTCTTTCGAACTCGGAGCTGAAAATCCCCGGCGAACTTTTGTCCCGCTGTAACTTCGTCTATAACATCTGATGGATATCCGATAAGATCGAATTTCTAGCTGCCCATCCCTAGTAAAGCACTTTATCGCACGGGCCTGTGAGACTTCCATTTCTTTCTGACTCCCGAGAATAATTCACGGAACATATGACAACAATTGAGGAATGTTCTCGCGAGATCGAGCAATCATAGTGCTTCCGTGACCCTTGCATCCACCATCAAGTTTTTATATGCATATGCGTGAAGTGATTTCAGAGTGAATATTCCCCGATGTATACTTACGGATCAGACTGAAACTTAGTGGAAACATGTGCGAAACCACGTGAGAGTGTGAGAGAGTGGCGATGATGAGGGAATCTTTAAAGGGGATAAGATAGTTGCCAGGATGCTAGTAAAAGAAGTCGACAGTGTGACTTCGAACTCGCACTTGTCAGCAAAAGTCGATCGATTCAATTTGACCCTGTCGTAACTATCTAATAGGCTATCTATCGTAATTCATTGTTCGCCACAGTTTTTTTCTGAGTTTTTCTTTTTTGATATCTTTCGAATGGCTGAAGCATAATAGAAATTATATAATTATGTACGTATTTTTGAAAAAAATGTTGATTGTACAAATTGGCTTGTGCGTATGTGCATGTCATCGATTGGATTTTGTAACGCAAAATTTTATCGCAAGTTTTTTTAATAGGCGATTAATTGTTTATATTGTCCAATTTTTCGAAAGTATAAATAAAATAGAATGAAAATATAAACGTGAAATCTACTTACTTATATACATATATACATATAATTTATATGTAATTTATATGTAAAATATATTATTAGGTTATTTTTCATTAAAGATACATAATATATTATACGATCTATTTATTTATATATTTTGCAAAATCTAAAGATTATATTTGCAATCACATTTTATTAATATTTGAATAATAATAATATTTCAAATCTGTGATCACGTATCCATTAATATACTTGCTCGATTTATATTTAGTTATAAATGGCATATTCAATTAAATTATATATAATACATTTAACATATTATATCTCGTATCTCGTAGCTCTACGAGCATGTACTTTATTTTTGTTAAATCTTTATACCGCTTTCCATATTATCTCTGTGTGTATGTGTGTATGTGTGTGTGTGTGTATTTGTGTAAAATATCATATATACGTACATATAATTATACTTAGACATATGTAATTAATATTTTGAACACTATGTATATATATATATATATATATAACGAGAAGAGTATTGAAATTCATACAGTTAACATACGTCAAAGCAAACTACAATTAATTATACAACTTGAATGTTATTTGACAGATCAATGGATATCTTGATATAAATAATTAAAAATTGAATAATTATATTAATTATGGATACAAATAAATCTTAATTCTAGCTTAAATATCGTTTTGTTTAAGACAGATGTGTAAAATATGAATTTAAAAGCTAGACGTTTATAAATGTTAGGTATAAATCTACTTACAATTATTCAGATTTTACAGAGGTGAAAATAACCTTATATTTGACTCTATAAGAGATATTTATGATATAATATATTTTTCATATATTTTATTTATTTTCTCATTTAGATCGGATTGTTATCTGAAACAATAGATGCAATACAAGATTGAATAATTATATCACAAATCACTATTAATATATATATATATATATATATATATATATATATATATGTGTATATATATATATATATATATATTATTAATAATATATATATATCGCTATATAACAATAATAGTATTATTATTACTACTATTAGGCTATTTATGTCAATATTAGTAAATTTTTGATTATTA
>NW_012130077.1:5643034-5652184 GCF_000143395.1 Atta cephalotes
AAGTTTAAAGTTAAGTTACTTCGTTGTAGTTAGTCGTACTTACTTCTTAACTTAGTCTATACTTATTTAGTCTATAGTATATTTATTAGTACGTACTCTCTTCTTCTCTCTCTCTCTCTCTCTCTCTCTCTCTCTCTCTTTCTCTCTCTCTTTCTTTTCTCTTCTTCTTTCTACATTAATATGAAATATATTAATATTTGTTTGTAGTTGTAGTCTTATAGTTCAGTTTCATGTTTTACATATTTTTCTACTTACAATCAGAACTTTACAATTACAAATATAGAAATTATATAATGAATAGATAAAAATTATTAATATTAAGAGAATGTTTAATTAATGTTAATAGATTTATTTAAAGGAAAGTGTTATTATATTAAATAGATAATATTTATAATGTATACATATCTTATATATATATATATATATATATAATATTTATTAAGTATATAATAATATACATATATGTATATGATATGTGTATAGAATAATTAAATATGCATCTATATTTATGTATATATGTATGTACATGTGTGTATGTACATGTATACTAAACGAGATTTGCTCTTCAAAAATAGATATAATAATTTTAAAGAAAGTGTAACTTCGTCAAAAATGATGATGATGAGATAATTTAAAAAGTATTTTAAAGCTTAAAATTTTCATTTTCCAGACAGATAGTTTAAGTAACGAATTGATTGATTTTTGTATGAAACCAGAATAATGGACATTCGTTAACTATCAAAATTTATTATGAATTTTGCAAAATTCTATAATGTAAAATAATAATTGAACATAAGTTTAATGTTTTGCGTTATGGTAATCGACGTTTTGACTCGATAAGAAAATATCTTAACTCATAATCTTTTGTAATCTTGCTAATAATAGCAAATGGGATCATGTATAAATAAAATTGTCTTACGAATAACTGTAAAACGCACATATACATGCATAAATAAAATTAACACATACACATAAAATTAAACTTTCTTGTATAAAGAAATTTCAAATTCTTTTAAGAATAAAATTTTTATATATATAATTTTAAATGGGATTTCTTTTGTTGACTGACGCATTATAATGAATAATATATAAAACAATATAAATATAGCTTTAAACTTTACTTTCGTGAATAATGCGACATATTATAAAACAATCTTTCAATTTTTTTGTTATATCGTTCATAGATAAGATTCAATTAACGCGTTTGCAATTAACGCGTATCTCTGATAGAACTGAGGTGGAAGAATATTTTCGGCACTTTCAATTCCGAGAGCGTTTAGGCGTGATCAAGGTCAACTTTGTGCCATAAACGTCACAGTTATTGGAAAACACGCGACGTTACGCTTTACAGTAGATTTCTCTTGCTCTAAGCGAAACCACTGATTTGGTCGCAGTCACGAAACATGAGTGCGTTGCACGAATGCATTTACTTCTTGCTTCGAGTTCTTTGTCTGCATGCATTCCAGCTGTTTTATAGATATTTGCGATTGTGACGTCAGTCCTTTTGCATTATGCATAAAGCACTTTTAGAAAATATGGCCAATATATATATGAAAATATATAAATGTTTGTTTTCAAGCAAACAAATACATAAATTTCATGACAAAGAAACTTTTGTTTAAAATGTCTAGTATTATCAATATCGATTATCTATAATGTAATTTAACATATTTTTATAATATATCGCAATATAGAAAAATTTGTGGTTATTTATAATTATTTGTAATTATTTACAAATAAGATTTTTTCCGAATTTTTATGTTTTTTTCTTGCAATCTTGATAAAAGTTTTTAATTTTGCTTCTCTAACAGTAATGTTATCCCATTATTTTTAGTCTATTGTAAATTCATCTATTTAATAAGGCAAAAATTTAATAGATAAATCCAATATACATACATACATTCTACCTTGGCCCTAATCGACCCTTTAAAGGACCGTATATATTTGTAATGAAGAGTTGTTGAAAATAAACAGTTAAAAAAATAAGTAGGTCACACATTCTTCGACCTCCCCCGATTGGTTATTATTGCTAGAATCGTAACAAAGATTTTTATTAAAATTGCAAAAAAAAAAATTAAAATTCAATAAATATTCTTCTGTTGGCTTTACTCGCTAGTTATTCCGTTATCCTTTTATCTTATAGTAGTTGATATCAATCTGATCAAAGTATAAGAACCAATTGAATGTATCACATGTAAAGGATTATATTATGGCAATCACATTTTAATAATACTGATAGTTGAATAATTACATACATAGTGTTGTAACTGTTCATTTGTCCATTTATTACTAGAAATGATATTTGCATCGTAATTAAATTAGCCAATATATTTATAATTTTATTGTTTTTATATTAAGTACTGTTATTGTATATCTTGTCATTTTTATTATAAATATTTATACAAACATATTTATACAAACATATTTATTTTATCAACTAAGATTTGATACAATTTTAGTTCTAATTCTAACTCTTAATTGATAATAAGAGTTGCAAGCAGTTTTGATAATATAATGTGGTTACCTTACAATTAATCTAAAATATGAATAACATTTTATTAAGATATTGTTTGTTGAGAGAAGTTTTTGAAAGATTGTTATATGATTGTTTCTGAGAGAATTAATATCAGAAAGATGCAAGTTTTCACCATTATCCGTTTGCAACATACTTTATATTAAAGTCAATTATTACATCGTGCTAGGAAAGTTTTCTTATTGTTCTAGAAAGATAGTGATAGAACATATTGTGCTACAACTGTTCAGTTATAGCAAAAGTTACTTTTCTTCTATAACACTTTAATATGTGCTTGGTTTTTATAATTTATTATATAATTTATTATTTTTTATAATTTATTATACAGATTTTTATAATTTATTATAATTATACAGATCCAATTGTACGCAACTGTGTATATTATCATAAATCTCATTTTTTATTATACATATAATATATATAATATATACAAACAAATAAAGAAATTTTTGCTTTGGTAAAGATTTTTTTTTTATTAAACGATTAAATTTTTATAAATAAAAATAATGATGCATAGAGATACATTTTTTTTAAAAGAAAATAAATGCGGTAAAGTGAAAAATATAAGAGGCAAATTGTTATTCATTCTTGAGTTTTTTTTTTACAGTTCTTCAATATTATAAATATAATTTATTACCTATATATTTTTTCGATTGAATTTATTCTTCTAATATACTCTTCTAAATATATTGTTATATTCATTAAAAAAATAGATATTGTATACGATGAATATATTATTGTTATAGAACGTAATATTTCATTGATTCAGTCTTAAAGTAATTGTTCTGAATCTTGCAATTTCTCGCGGGAGTCGTTTAAATAGCAATTTATGTAATACATGGGCACGTTTCAAAAGAAAATCTGTACATGTCTTATGAGTAAAGTTTCTGTTTAGAAAACTACTCGAGGCGTCGCATAATGATATTCTAAACTTAAAAGACGTCCATTATTGAAGTTATGATACCAAGAGAATAGAAGAACTTTTTAGAAGAACTATGTTACGGTAAATTTAGTGATTTACATCACTACTCATATAACTATTGTCATAAAACTTTAATATTCTACTTTACAAAAAAAAAGAACATTATTTTGCTTTATTTTGAATATTATTATACCCGGACTGTAGATATTTTATCCTTTTTCTTATATAAATAAAAGAGCCGAGCTATATTTTTTTAATCGTTTAAAAATAAAGTTTAGTATATCAACTTGTAAAACAATGATACGTATAACAAATATAACTTGTAAAACAATGATACGTATAACAAATATACGTATAGACTATTATTACAAATATATAATAGCATATATATAAGTTCATAATAAAGATAGTTACTTAGCGACAAAAACAAGTAAAATTAAGTATAAATATAAAATATTGTAATTGATTTGATAAGAAAATAATTTTTATATTGTTTCTCTAAATGTATATATATATATATATATATACTATCTTTTATCATAAAATATTAATTCATTAGCATTATTATACGCATTTAGTTATGTATAATGCATAGTCAAAATATTAAATAAGAGAAAAAAATCTTATTTTTGGTCAAAGTGAATCTTAGTGTTTAATAATATATTTATATGTAGATTAATTAGAAATTTTTCAATTGTATAAACTGCGCGCTGATTCGATTTGTCGGACTTGAAATGCAATCATAAACTGAAGCTGGAAATGACATCACAAATTACATTGATCGACTAGTCTGGAGTTCCAAGTTCAAACCTTAGCTGAGGTGTTTTTCGCAGTAAGTTCTTTACAGTATTTTAAGATGTTTATTATTAAATTAACTATTAATGTAATTTATGATGTTATTTCCAGCTTCAGTTTATGATTGCGTTGCAAATTCAGCAAATTGCTAAATGTAAATTTGCTAATTTGTGAATCTATATATGAATATCATTAAGCATCAATATTCTTTGATCGAAAAAAGGATCTTTGTTTTAGTTGATTTACTTTATCAGCCTAATTTCCATTTATATATTTATAATATATAAAATACTAATCATTATTTTAAATAATTTTAATAATAATAAAAGTAATAATTTTTTTTGATAATAATGATATTTTTAATTTTATGATAATAATTTTGCAAACATATTAGATGATACAAACATTCGTTATTAATGCTATCTTATTACTTTGTCACAGACAAAGTATTAATTCAATAAATGTATACACTTAATAGTAATATTTTTGAGGCTTTCATTGATATTTTTTTCAATGATGCCAAAGGGTTTGCAGGTTATCGCTGTATCATGATCCACTATACTACTAATGCCAACGTTTTTTATGAA
The DNA here is from genome assembly GCF_000143395.1 of Atta cephalotes. Classification (NCBI taxonomy): domain Eukaryota; kingdom Metazoa; phylum Arthropoda; class Insecta; order Hymenoptera; family Formicidae; genus Atta; species Atta cephalotes. Next base: position 5,647,872 of record NW_012130077.1, read on the forward strand.
TCTTGCCGTTCATCAGAGTGAGGAGCACACTGATACTGCACATACATAAAGTTAACATTTTGATTGTGACATATACATAATTTATAAATCTATATGAGATTAGAAATAAGAGAATAAGTAAATTGTAGTTTCCGTTTATTGCAAAGACGGTCTTGTGCTAAAATCTGTTTCTTATCTAACTGTAATTAAACTTGTTTTAAAGCGTTAATTCAATTAACTTACAAATCAAATATAATAATTTATATTTCCAATTTTTATTTCCAATGAAACAGAACTTCTATAAAAGATTAGAAAGTTATTTTGTAATTGACAAATTCTTTTTCAAATTGTCCTCTTTTGTTTCTGTAAATGATTATTTCGCATAACTACATTATATAATACATGATTAGCAAATTTATTATATCATGCACGATTATTACGAATTTGGCCAGATAATAGGCATTTCATAATCATGACTTTAATAATAATTTATTTCAATAGAAAAACGATTTTTCTATTGAATATATATATTGAAAAACGAAGAGAAATTCGCAGATACGATTCAACAAAATAATAAAATCAACCGTCGCTTTTTCCTGTTCAAAAAACAGAATTGAATAAGAAAAAAGATGAATCCAACGATCTCTGCGTGCTTTCCAAATTGTCTAAAATGCATGAACTTTTTTTATTTTATTATAAAATGAAACAATTGCAAGAATTAATTTTATATATTAAATATCTTAATTCCACAAATATATAATATTTAATTTAATATATCGGATATATATCGGATAATAGGATATCCGAAGGTCATTGTGTATATTCAAATAAATAAATTAAACTTATCTTTACTGTTACAAATAATTAAAAAACGGCAAATACGAGTCGCACGCTTGCTGTCATTATTAATTTATAACTCTAAATACGACCAATTTGATTCATTAATTAGGGGAGATCGGAGTCAGTAAACTATAGGAGTAACTAGAATAATCGAAGCTACGTTATAAACAAATCGCGCAGGACACACATAAACATGTCTGAACACTCAGCGGCGACTGCCGCTCAACTGCTGTGAGATCTCGAGGCGTATGCATTAGAAATTATACTACAATTTAACAAAATCGTAAGTAAATATTTTTATTCTTAAAAATTTTTGTTCTACAATCGTATATAATTGTCTGAGATATTTGATTTCCACTTAGATAGTAAATGTAGTTCTTACTTAATAAAGATCCAGATTTTTTTTGTTTATCTGTCTTTGTTATAATGTTAATATTTAAAAAAAATGAATGGGGCTAGTAAGCTAACCACAATACGGGACTAATTTAGTGATGACTCTGATAGTATCTACTCTTAAACTTGGAATGAAATCTCACTATAAAAGAGTGAAAATGTTTCACTTCTTCTCTAAAAAAGAATGGCAATATTTCATTCCTCTAAAAAGATTTACTTCAGTGGTAAATGTTATAAGTTTGGTTCTCTCACATCCAATCTCGATAAAATTAGGCTCATTCGACGTGTTTTTGTTCGAAACAAACGAATTTAGCAAAAAGGAGCATTGTTCTGCCTTGCGAAGCGAAATATTAATCGTTAAAGTTTGTTAGGTTAGAAAATCTGTCATTCGCTACGCCCTGATAAAGATAGAACAATAGTTGATAGAGAACAATAGAGAAATCCTATTGTTTTGAATATGGTTTGTAAATTCATTAATTTGAATCAGATCTTATAGGAATCTTGTACAAATTTTATAAAATCCAGTAAAATACGATAGGATTCATATTCGATTAATTGTGATGTTCTCACAAGATCAACAATAGAAAATGATACAAACTTACAGAAAAACGATACAAATTGAGAAAAATTCTATGGTTCTTAATCGTTCTCTATCAACTTTTATTTACCAGGCGATCTCACTCTGTTCTATACATAGCTGTATTTTCACTCTCTTTGAAATTTCACTCAAAAGAATTTAGAGAGTATTCTTTTTTATTTTAAATGCATCGATAATGCAATAATTTTTGTAGTATGTAATTTTTGTATTTTAGTGAATTTTAATAATATAAAAATATGCAATAAGTAATAGTTAAATTACGTATATAAGAATTTTTTCATGCATGAATATGTATAAATATGTATAAACATACATAATATAATAAATTATATATGTTTATGATCATTTATACATAAACAAGTATAAATATTCATAAACATATATAATTGTACATGAAATATGTCCATATATGTTCATATATCCTTCTTTCTTTTGTAAAATTTTGAGTGTAATAGAAGTAGTATTCATAATAATGTGAAAACATTAAGAATAATTAAAATAATTTTGTGAACATGTATAGATACATTCTAAATGGAAAATAAAGGATAATTTATTTTGTTTTTATTATGTTTGTATTTATTATGTTTGTTATAACTGTAATTCGGATAACGATTCGGATTAGACAAATTGTTATTTATCTAATAACAAAATTATTATATATAAATACTTTTTTATTTTATAAATATGTTTGTGTTTAAAATGCATTTTTATAAAAATTTTATAAACATGTTTATGTTTAAAATACATTTTTTTAAAGCTTTATTGATATGTAAAGATTAAATATACATTAATCTTCATTTTAATAGCGTTAATCAAATTATCCCATATCATTAGTCATCTTACCTCGGTCCCGGGGCTAGTTCAATGATCAGATGGAGTGCATTAGAAAAAATGCTATTTTTTTTCATATTAGTTATTAATTTTCTCTTATTATTAAAATATTATTAGATAGTCAAATGTATGTAGTAACTGGTGTAGAATTTTTTCGATAAGTCTCTTAATTTTGTCTGTAAAAATTCGAAACAAAAAATCTATTATCCCTAGTCTCTCCCACTTTATCTATATTAATTATAGGTATTATTGAAATAATAATAAATAAATGGTGTATTTTTTATTTTTCTCTCTTTCTTTATCTGTTTGTTTTTCTCTTTTTTTCTTCTCTTTCATAAAATATAGAACCACACACAATGACACAATGAGGAAGTAATGTGCATTAATGATAATTTATCAAAAGCATCCTGTGTGCGCTTAAAAATGTATTGTGTTTTAACAATATTTGTCCTAAGGGTTTTATTATATTTTTTTATTTTTTCCGAGTTTTCCGAGAGCAGTTTCATTGCTCTTTGTACGTGTATTAAATGTGTTACTTATTAGCAGATGTTCATATAATATTATTTGCTGACAGAAATATCTTTTATTCTTATTTGTAAAATGCTGCGCGCAGTTTATTTCACGCACCAATCATCTGTTGTGGGAGTTGTAGACTGGTACAACATGGAAACGACACTTTTGCTGAAAATTTTCAAACTTTTATAAATCTTATTTGCCTTTTCAGACTGCGACGTTGTCAAAGTAAACGTATTGTTAAATAATTATACAAATATTTCTATGGTCTGGAGTGACAATTTACGTATTTCTAGTTGTTGAAGAATATTTCTGTAATAGGGGAGATTAATTTATAGGAATATAATTCTCTCTTTCATTTAATTTTTAATTTATAAATTATTATGAAGTTTAGAGCCTTGTTAAGCTTATTATATACCTAATCTATCATATTATATACATCGTAATCAATCACTCATATATTTATGTTTATATAGTATTTTTACAATATTATTTACAATATTATATATTTACAATATTATTTTATACATTATTTTTCGATAGATAACGTATAAAACGCAATTTGATTAACAATTAAAGCAGGATATATATATGTACAGTATTAGGCATGAGCGTACTCAGAATTTCAGAGAATGCAAAAATTACATCTGTCGCGTGCAAAAATTTATCTCTTCACATATAACTTATTAAAATGCTTATTAATGCCAATCTTTGAGGGTTTTTTAAAATTTTCTTATGCGCGAATAGCGCAATGAGCGTTTAAAAATTTCATTGCGAAAAAATTAGCTTTTTGTGATGCCCAAAAATGGCTTGCCGTGCTGTGATTTAATTGTAAGTTAATTGTGACAATAAGTTTGATTTGAATAATGTCTTTTAGTTAGAAGCGAAAGATAGAGTTTAGCATGAAAGGTACGAGTTAGATACGAATTAGATCAGTGCTAAATTCGAGTCAACTAAGAGCCTGCATTTGAGTTATATCTGAATTACATCTGAGTTATGTTTGGCTTACATTCGAGGTATATCTGAATTATGCGTGATATATGGCCACGTTAGATTTACTTGATGGTACGATAACGCCGAAAGTATAGTGTAACATAGAACAATGATGACACACACACACACACACACACACACACACACACACACACACACACACACA
>NW_012130077.1:5654608-5660041 GCF_000143395.1 Atta cephalotes
ATATATATATATATATATATATACACACATATAGTAGATATTTAATGTTTTATTAAATAAGAAGACAATTGCGGTATTTTTAACTCAAATTATTTTAATAATTATGTAATTATCTTGTGATAGACAATGCTTTTTAAATGAATTATTGTAATGACAATGCGATAGCATTGAATATTCGTTTATGTTCTAATGCGAAATTTTTCTGAATATCTTACGATTCATAAATAATTCACAAGTGTTTCGTGTACACTCGAATCTCATTAGGCATACGAAACAAAAATTCGATTATATAACTTATATCTCATGACTTTTTTTGACCCATTTTCCATCGACTGGAAGAGGTAAACGATTCTGACGCACGCCAATTCGTGGTGCCGCGTGTCCGTTACAGACGTTCATGATAAAATCGATTTCCAAGCTTTCGGTCTTTCTTCCTTCTATCGCTCGTCCTTGTTTTCCCTCCTCCATTTTCATTTCGTCCTGCTCTCCTTTCGATATCATTTCGACCGAACTATTTCGGTCCGGTCACGCTTTAATTGATAATGGAAAGCTGTCGTGTCACTTTCGCGCTTTCCCGATCCATCTGCCAAGCAAGCAGTTTTATTTATGCAAAGATTTTACTACCGAGATTATTTCGAATACTCATATGTATTATATTTGTGCCATAAAATAATTTAATGGAATTATATTTTTTTCGATATTAAGTATTTAATTGGTATAATTTTAGAATAGTTTATAACTGTTTTGTATCCGTTTTTACTTAATTCGGCTAATTATAACAAAGCAGTAATAAAAGATTATTAGAGATTTATACTTTTATTAATTTGTTTTATGTACTTTTATAATGACTTTAGAATTTTTTTTTTATTAACGATATTATATATATCATATATTTCATATATCAGCAATGGTTTTATTACATCGCAGTGTAATAAACTCAATATTTTTATATAAAAAATTGTAAACAATAATAGCATTAAAAAAGATATTTAAAAATATTTCGTGTACACACAATTATGCAGTACACATTGTATTATGCAATTATTATAAGAATTCTCTTGCAATATTGAAATAAATGCTTACGAGCTAAATATTTGTGTTCTAGGTCAAACATTATTGTGTAAAAAACATTCAAAGTCAAATTAAAAAATAAAACTGCTAGTTATGATCATCATAGCTATAAAATCATAATTATAAAAATTATTGGATATCAGTAAAATAATAACGTGGCAGTAATATACATGATAAATATGAAAGAAAAAATTAGATTCGATTAATTTTCGACGTTTTTGTTGTTCAGAATTCGTGATTAATTTTGGGATAATTTATCTAAGTAATAAATAAACGGCCTTTTCTACATTCCAATTTCAGACACTCTATAGAGGGTTCTTGATGAAATTCTCATTTGAGTAAGATATTTGCATGCTACGACCTGGCTTAGTCGTCATTACAGCTACAAGTGGTCAATCCTGCGCTATACCTATGTAATTCTCTGAAAGCGATCGCCTACCGCGTACCTAATGCATGCACTACAGAGAGGAAAGCATGGCTCTACATGTGCCGAGCAATTCGAACGGTATAATTAAATCATTATTCTTCCTTTCTAATATCAACGATATGCACAATTTTCATTCACGATAGAATAATAAAGGCAGTTGAAATTAAATAAAGAATGTAATGATGCATTCTTTGGTAAAAAAACAAAATATTTTGAAAATAAAAGATAATAAAAGATTATGTTGTCTTTTGTTGAAATAAAAGATTAGAATTAAAACACTAATAGGATTTGGTATTTATTAGCTATTAAATTATATTTTGATTGTTTTTATTGTGATTCTTTTTGACAACAAATAAATCAAAATGAATATTTCGGAATAATATGTGAATACTTTGTACATACGTACAAAGCGTACATACGTACTTGCGCGCGTGCGTATACATATACATATATATCTACAAATAATATTTAACTTATAACAAAAATATATTTCTTTAAAGTTAATGTAGCCTTCCAAGCGTGATTGATTACTTATTTGAGACTTTATTTGAGGTTTTATAATATAAAAATAATTATTAATATAATCATTTTAATATATAATTAAATTTAAATATATATCTCTAATTATAAATCATTATTAATATAAGAAAATTATTAATATAATTAGTTTTCCATATTTTTACAATATAAGAATAATCATTCAACAAGCCATAGTTCTATTGCTCATTTATAGTTCATGTTACAACGTATCTATAGGTTTTTAGTATTAAGTAGTTGCGGAAGGAGCTATGTTTATGTAAACATTTGCATATATTCTGCAACACTTTATTTTGCGTAAGATACAACTTTATAATCAAATACTATATTTCTTAAACAAAATCAATTTTTTAAATGTCAATAGCAAGTCTGAGAAGTATATAACTATAATTTTACACACATAATTAGTTGTGCATATAACTTTTCAGTAACGCTATACATAGTCATCATGGATCTCAAGAGAAATCAATGTGCTGAGTGTTCAAAGAGGTACGGTGAATTTCCTTCCGATAAAGTTTGCAAACTATAAACCGCAAACTATCAAGCTTGACTAAGGAGGAGGACAAAGGACCGTTCCGGCAAGCCGATTAACTGATTGTGCTCGGCATAGAAATCGGTCTTGTAACTAAGCATACGTATTCATATCCCATTATACGTACGAACATATATACTTTGTATAAATTACTCTAAATTTACTATTGTTAGAATAAGGTCAGAGATAGATATATAGTTTTTCATATAGAAAATAATTATGCTTAACAAACTACTGACTATTAATAAAAAAAAGGAACTCATAATTTGAAGATATTTAAATATTTATTGCTTCTTATTACATTTAATGTTTTTTGCACAATTAATTTAGTTAATAATATTAATATACACTTTAAATGTAGAACTTTTTTTGTACATAAATAAATTTATAATATTTTAAAAATAGGGCTTTCTATTTTATTTTTAAAAATATAGAAATGGAGAACTTTTGTCATTATTTATCCAGTCTCATAAAATAATATATAAGAAAAGTGCAATGAATTTAAAAGTAAACCACTGTAGAAAACATAGAATAACATTAGACACATTTGAAATATTTATGATATCAATAACTCAATAAAATAAAAATTATGACAAAAATGTTTAATAGATTTTTGAGATGTCGATTATTTTTTGTATTTTAATGAAAGTGACTTATAATTAAAAATAGATTTACTTTCTGCAGATAAATTTGTCTGTATATATAAAATAAAAGTTTTAGATTTCTAATATTATAATATAATATAATTTGTATAATTTACATAATTTGCTTTTGTGTAATAACAAAAAGGTAATATGTTCGATTTTCAAATGATAACATATTCATCTGTTTATTCATCAAATTGTAATGATTTGTTGCAATTATTAGAAATATTTTCATTGAGAAATTGTAGTAGTCACATTACGAATTCATAATGAATTTTGTTGTATTTCTAATTGCTTTCTCGATATAAGAAATAATACTAATAATGCTGTTATCATTTATCAGCATCGTATTTATATTTGACACTTATATGATTTGGAACCTAGTGGAAACTCGCGTATGAATGCATACGATGCATTTCCACTGACCACGAGTTAGCAATTGGTTATACTACATTACCAGTGTATTCGTTCATCCTGCTAGTTGGTCGTCGACAGGCCACAATGTTTACTGGGTACTCTCCGATACACAGCTTTAATTGTCTCTCGGTCAATTAGAACTTTAGAGTAGTAACTATATTCATACGATAGAACATGCAGAACGTGTTTCAACTATATAAATTCCTGTCAATACAGCTATATTAGATTGAGTTAAATCTCTTCTTAGGAACATTCAATAATATCCCTTAAGAATAAACCAAATATCTCTATTGAATTACGATTAAAAAATTAAGAAAATTTTAATTATCTAGAAAAAAATGAGCATACCTGCATGTATTATAGTAATAACAAGTAATGTTTACAAAGCTAGGAAACTTTATTTCATATGCATGAAAATAATATTTATTTTATTTATTTTAAAATCAATTTAGGTAATATTTTAAAAACTAAATCTCTTTTTATAAAGAAAATAAATTTACAAATATTCTGTGAGATACATCTATATGGAAAAATGATGGGGTAACTACTTCTTAATCTTAGAACGACACGCTGATGTACACAGATGTTTCTTCCAAAGATTGGCATTTATATAATTTAAAAAATTGGCTAATCTACCTGGCAGATTTGAATACATTAGAATATTCTTTCCCTTCGGTAAAGGACAACGTTGATCAGTATATGATGTTTCAATAATAACAATCGAAAGTTTGAAATGGATATATCCAATATATATATATATATATATTTTTTTTTTAATGTTCGACTGTAATATACTTTTTTCTTTAAATTCAAAGTTTCTAGTTTTCGGAACATTATTCAAAAAGTCTTTTATCTTAATTTTTTAATAAATACAAATTTTTGAAAAATTTTTTCATAAGTCAGTAATACAGATGGCTTTTAGGATCCTTTTAAAATGATTTATTTCTTATCGAAAGATACTATTTCATTCTCTATATTCCTTTGTTTCTTATATAAAAAAAAAACCATCTCTTTGTCGATTATATTTATTAGATACTCTGTATAAAGAGAGTATCAGTGTAGCCAGCTAACTTTACTTTATCATAATTGCGAGTCAGACATTGCAGTTGCGCGATGAATCCTTATGAAATACATTAAATAATTATTTTTGCTTATTGGATGTGGATTTTTAATTTACTTGCAGAGTGAAACTTTGCTTTCTTATTTTTCATAGCCTTATCGAAAATTTAAAACAACGGATTTAACACTTATGATGACAAAAGCTTTTTACACCTTTTTAAAACAGTCCAATTTAGCACTTCTCGTCATCATCTTCAATAACGAACTTTGCGGAGAGAATCTGGAATTAGATGAATCTCAAACAAAGGAAGATCCTAGCATATTTGTTCGTGCATCGACAATTCGTCCTGGGCATACATGTTCATACGTATGCATGTACATATACATACTCCCACATAAACGTGAAAATACACGGGTACTCAGACGTTCTAGTAAGATATCAACGATTTTGTACACGTGTAGGTACATACTGACGTGGTGTGATAAAACATGTTTAACAATGTCGACTAGTGTAATTCTCGTAGAGAGATTTCACCTTCGTTTTCGAATTCTTGATTGAAAATTATTTATCAATACAGTTTCAAAAAAAGTTCCTTGCGTGAGTTTATGGTACGATTTCGAATCATATTTTACGTTACGTTTTACACATCAGAAATATCAGAAAATATTATAACCATTTTAGAAGATAGCATTATGTATTATTTTAGGGCAATTTAGATAAAGCGATTTGTTTCTCTCTCTCTCTC
>NW_012130077.1:5660374-5665736 GCF_000143395.1 Atta cephalotes
CTCTCTCTCTCTCTCTCTCTCTCTCTCTCTCTCTCTCTCTCTCTCTCTCTCTCTCTCTCTCTCTCTCTCTCTCTCTCTCTCTCTCTTATTTCTGATAAGTTATTAAATGTAGAAGGATATGTGTGTATGTGTGTGTGTGCGCGCGTGTGTCTACACTTCAGTTAGAATCAGATGAATGTATTTAATTCAAACATACAATATGAATACAAGTTGCACAAAGGATATGTAAACACAATTACTCTAATTAGAAGCAAAGCAAGTTTCCTAATCTGTACATGGCGGTCAATAATAATTATACCGTTTACGCGGTGAAAAGTTTTAGATCTATTTTGATATATTTTCAAAGATATTAGTTTATATACAAATCCAAGTTCTATTTTGTTATAATATATGTTTTATTTGACGTTATTATTATCATGCGTTATTAGCGTATATATAGTCTCGTGTGCTATTTTTCAAAAATTGGTTCCTATAATTTGTTCTTTCATCAAGCTTTATGCAAGCCGATGCACGAAGGATTAAACCTAATCGTCGCATAAATCTTACTCCACTTGGATGGTAAGCCTACAGCGTGTAAATGTAACGCGACTTGCTCGACACACAAGAGTACGAGGTGAAGCTTCATGTAAATGCTTCGATAAACCACCCTCTGTGCGCATCTATCCTCTCGCTTCCCTCGCTCTTTAGGTTGCTCTAGGCATCCAATGTAGCTTCCTGCACATACGCGTACATAGGTACAAGGACGAACAGGTGGGTATATGCACAGTGACCTGAGCAACGGAGCTGCCAGGTGCAGTGCGACGATGTCCTATCATTTTCTCATTATCTACTCAAACATGGCGCCTCGCTTGTTTCCATTCCTCAATCGCATTGCTGATATATCGGGCATACCGATCAACTAGTTAGCTCGTATTGCAAGCATTCTTTGCGAGCTTCATTTGTGATTTTGAACGCGAATGTCTTTCATTTGAACATTTCTGCAACTTTTAACAAAAATGTTCTTATAAAATGAAATAAATTTGTATGCTCCTTTAAAATTTAGGTAATTAGATTATATTCTAAATTTATTGATATTCTATATATTGATATATGAAAGATATGATTTAAGATTTGAAATTTGAATTTGTGTTTTTATGTTTTTAATAAAAGATGCGCATATGTTTGTTATATTTTTTTTAAAAAACGTAGTTGTGCTTTGCATTGTTAATATTTGTCTAGTATTTTGAAATTACAAGTGATCTGTTTTCTGTGCCTGCTCTATTCTCTTTCTCGTTTTCGACAAACACTATCAAACGTATATTTATCTCACTTTAAGTTTTAAAAGTGTACACTTTAGTCACAGAAAAGTGTACAGTTTAATCACAGTTTAATCAGAAAACATACCTAATATCGCATTTAATTAATTACTAAAGAAACAAAACAGTAGATGTGTGTTGAAAAAAATAAAATTATTCTATCAAAATTACAAGTTTATCCTGATGTATATATTTAGAATATTCATCTATATATACTATTTCATCAATACTGTCTTATTATTAAATATGATTGAATTATATTATCAATCGATATCAATAATTTCACGAGTTTCTAAGATAAAATTTTAAATAGATTTTAGTAGCATAAAAATAAGAAAATTTGTCAGAAATATATGAAGATGATATAGTACATCTTTTTTTTTTTAAATTTATTTATCATATATGTACTTATCTGCACTATTACTTTAATATCATTCTGTTCAATAATTTCGCATTGCAGATATTAATATTTACTTTAATCATATAAATTGATATCGTGTGTTATAACGTCCACAATATAACAGCTAATATATTTAATTAAAGCATGGAGTATTAAAGCATGGTAATTCTACATTTGTAAAGATACAAAGCTGTAAGAATAATGCAATTGCGCAGTAAAATGGTGGATTTTGGCAGCACGGAATTTCCGAGAAGGAATGAGAGATATAGAAATGGAAACGTGCTGAAGAGGGGAAAAACAATGTACTTATTGTTATAGCTCTCACCATTTCTCTTGGCCGTTTGCCGAAGCAACAGCCTTAAGGTGAGAAAACTCTCAAATCCCCTGACCTACTTTCCTTTCTACTAAAATACCTTTCTAAAGAATTTGATGGTCTCCTTTTCACTGTTATACGATTGCGTATTCCTTGAGATACATTATTTTAATTGTTTATGATCCAATAGAGTACAATTTCGTCGAGGAATAAAATATTTATTTTGGTCACACAGTTTAATTGAGTATGATAAAAATAATTTAATTCTATATTTTATTTTCAATTTATTTAAAACTTTTTAATTGAAGCAAACACAATTTCGATGCTAGATAGTTTAGCTCGGTTCAGAAAATTAATTTACCTTGTCGAATTTTTAAAAATATATAATTTATTAAAAATTAAATAGCGTAGTAATAATTAAGTAACGAGACTTCATCTTCTCAAAAGAAAAACCTTAATCCTAAAAATTATTCCCAGAGCAAATGGAATGTGAACAGCTCTCAGTGTTCTGGAAATAACTTAGCATTAAGGTTTTTCTTTTGAGAAGTCTCGCTACTTAATTATAGATATTGGTTTCTAAAAAGGGCTCAATCAGGTAACCAAAACATGTAAAATATATAATTATTACGAGATTGAACGTCAGATTTCTTCATGTATAATTAAAAGAAATGTTTTGTATTACGCAATATAAATTCTGCGGTTGGTTCATACATATCCTGTATTTCTATATTTGTTTATTTTTATTATTATTAATTTTTATTATAGGTCTTTTGGCAATTTGTTTATTTATTATTGTTATTAAAAATATATTATTTATTATGTTATTTATTTCGATTGGACGTTTCGTATTCATAAGTAAATTCAATTTTCTTACAATAGATAATGAAAAGATCAAGAATTTATATTCTGTGGTTTTATCTCAATTAGGATACAACGCGATATCGGACAATTAACATTCCTTTGCTTTTTTCTTTTTATATCATTGAAATCGAATCAATAAGAGAACAGAAATAGTATAAAAATTAGCAACGAAAATGCGAATGGTGTGCGAGTATTGATTGTTACGATCGCAAATTCAGAAGTCAGATTGTGGAGGAAAGAGATATTGAGAGATAAGAAACCGAATTTGAAATGAATGTGAAATTCAGCATTTGCACGTAATTGCATATGATTAACGTATTTACGTTATCAGAAATAAATATTCAGGATTAGGAAATAACGCATTATTTGGGAAGTAACGTTGTTTTTGTTATTTTTCTTCGGTAAAAACGGTTTAAAACGGTAACGATAACTTCGTTACATTTTTATAGCATCAATCAAAAATTTTAACTGAAAAAGTTAAAGATGAAGAAGTTATTTTTTTACGTTACAGTTGATTTTTTTTATGTGTATATTTAAAAAAAATTTTTTAACATATTGTTATTTAATTTATAACATTATTATTAATAAAATACATTCTATAATGTTCAAAGTATATATTTTGTTTGTTCGTATCAGATATAGTTTTAGAACGACAGCATCAATTTGATGCTGCAGTGTAACAACCATGAAACTTTAAAAAAAATGTGACAACGAAGGAATTAAATTAAAAATAATGTTTAAAAATTTTTAATAAAATCTACATTTGTATATTACAATTTAATTTCCTAAAGATAAACATATATTTAAAAAGTAAAAAAAAATATTAATGTAATAAATTATTGAGGATTTATTAGATATAAATTTAATATGGAAAAAAGCTTGTTATGTAAAGACTAATTTTGAATTTTAAATTTTGATGTTGATTTCACAATTAACATTACTTATTAAGTAATATAATTTTTTAATCTAATATCTTATTTTAACATTACAAAAAAATAACAAAAAAAAATAACTAATCGTTATTTTCTAAGTAATGATAACGATAACACGTTATTTTTATGAAATAATGTTTTTCCTAACCCTGAATAAATCTGTGCCACGTACACGTTATTATTCGTGTCATGCGCGTTATTTTCCATTGCGTCTCATTCATTCCATCCGCTAAATTTAGATAAACTCAAAATTCGGATCGATATTAATCTATTTGACACCTCGATGGAAATAAAATTAGCCATTTGGATACTATTCGACGATTACGCGCATTGAACTTATACTTAAATAGAAAAAAAACGGACAGTCATGCCTCTTGTCATTATACAGTAGCTAAAATAAGATTGGAGTAAAATAAGTTGGGGATAGGAAAAAAAACAGCTTTTCCATAATATCTATTTATTTGACAAGAATCATCATTATTATCGCATCTCGATATTTATTTATTTAAGGATAACAAATTAACAAATCATTTCGAGCAAATGCAACAAGATTGTCGGTGGCTCCGGCAGTGAGGCCAGCTAACAAGTTCGTGGTGTTGAATCGATAGAGATGGGTGAGCCTGGGAATAGATAGGCAGGCAGGCAGGCAGGCAGGCAGACGAGGTCGCGGTGGTCCCTGCCTGCCACTCGTTGCCTGAACTCTCTTTCCACCTTTTATCCCTGCGTGCAACCACCGCTCACCATCAAAACTTCACTCTTACGCCTTCTTTCGCACCTTTTCTCTCTTTCTTTGCCTTCATCTATCTTCTTCCTTTTTCGATTCCGCTAGTTATTCGTCAAGCTTGAAATCGCGCTGGAATTGCGCGCGCGGTTTCTTTAAAGTTTCTTTCTTCTTCTCTCTTCCACTGAGCCTCAGGGAGTTGCCCTGGGGTAATTGAGTTCTTTTGCATCGGACTCATCTTCGATGATGAAAATATGCTACCACGCATATTAGATTCAAAGAGCACTAGTGAATTTCTTATGTTACATTGATCCTCAATTGCATGATCTATCGCTTCACTTTGATGTCAACCGAAAAGATAATCTCACTTTATAATTATGCAATGCGCATATATTTTAAAAGACGGTCAATTGTTAAGAATTGCAGATTTTCTAGCATTGAATTTTCTTCTGAAGGCTATACACTGTAAAAAATTACATGTAAATTACATGTAAAATTATAACATTATAGTGGATAATTAATTTTGAGACCTATTAAAGATGTATATTTATATATATGTAAAGTAAAATTACAAATAAAATTACTTTTCTTTACAGTAAATTAAACAATTTACAAAAGTAAATTTTCACACACATAATTGAAGTTAAATTTATAAAAATATTTAGGATAACTAGGATAACTGTAGGGATAATAGGGAGAATATGCCACTCATTTTATTCAACAAAGTTATCAATTAGCAGCGCTTATCAGTACTGCAGAATTGTTTACAATATACATTTACAATACAAATATGTGTATTTATGTATATATTTGTGTATATATTATATATATATATTGTGT
>NW_012130077.1:5670611-5675588 GCF_000143395.1 Atta cephalotes
TATATATATATATATATATATATATATATATATATATATATATACATATGTGTATATATATATATATATATATATATTTATGATTATATTTATGTTTATTGTGCATTGGCTATGCATTATTTATCTCGTGCATTATGTTAATTTTAATTTCAAATTTTAATTATATTTTGTATTTTTGTAGTAAATAAAATAATGCAATGTTGTAATTACTATTTCTTTGTATGTAACATATCCCATGTTTAGTGGCATATTAACTTTTTAACACTTTCGTATTTTTTTATTTTTAATAGTAAAAATAAAAATATTTGTTTGCAATTATACAAGTAATAAAGGATGGAAGAAGAAGGTCAGTATGTAAAAGTATCTTTAACTGAACAAATAATTATACAAAAATCTAATTTCCCTTAAGTGTGGCATATCCTCCCTAGTTACTCTATGTATTAATCGTTAAAAAATTATCACTTTTCTTAAACTATATTGTTGATATGTACGAACATAAAAATACAAATATTGTATAATATATGTATTATTATGATATGTTATAAAAATTTGTACAACGAGGATATGAATGCTTTTCCATGCCTTTTTACATTCCTTCTCATGTCTTCTCCGATACGTGCAACTTCGAGTTAAGTATTTGTGTCTCGTGCGTATGTTTATACATATAGAATATATTATTTGTAGAATATACTATTTTTATACTATAAAATATACTATTTGTAATTGTGTGTTTCCATCTAGTATAAAGATATATTTTACAGTTAGAGATAAAAATGTCTAATTTATGTAAAGACGTACAATTTTATATATTTCCATCATAAATTGTGTAATTTTTAAGTACTGCGCAAATACGGCTTAATCTTAATTCGTTACATTTTGGATAGCTACAAGTACGCCGCAAATGTTTGAATTGGCTATTGCTAAAACGGCTTTCCTCTTGAAAGTCAATCCGAGTGGAGTTCGTAATGCTATGTCGGTGTTTGCGGTTAAGTCTCGATGCCAATTCGTTTTCCTAAACCACAAATCTGTTTCTCTTAGTCCGAATAATTCTTCTTTTTATATTTTTTTGTATTCCATGTCAAAATTGATCGATAATTTTTCGATAAGATTACTTTGTTTAATTTGTACACAAGTAGATCATCGCTTACACATCATTGACTCGAGCAATTAGCCTGTCGTTTCGCATTTTAATTAAAAATAACAGGACGATTATATGTATTTATAATTGCAAGTAATAATTAAGCGTGTAATTATTAAGTAAGATTGATTTCCATAAGACAAATGTATGAACAATATATTATGTTTATGTAAATGTAATATTCACTAACTGTTAGCATGTTTACCTATGTAAGATTTTTCCACTAATTTAGCACGAAGTTTTAATTTAATGTTATGATAAATCTTTTATTTAGCAGCCAAATTGTATTAAAATTTCTTTAAAGTTTTTCGAATAATTAATTTCTTGATAATACTTTTGAGATTTTCACGAATATTTTTTTTAGAGTTGTCAAACGGTTTACTTTTGTTATTACTATTATGATCCAGTGCTAATGCCAACTATATGAAAATCCAATATGGCTGTGTTCACTATTTTGCTCTTTGATGGCAGCTTTCGGAACGTACAGAGATGCGGTAAAACGCGGTACAAAATTTATAAGATTGAGAATTCGCATGTAATTACAGTGTATATAGTGTCTATAAAGACAAAATTCTTCCAAATTTGGAAAAGACCGATTGACTATCATATAGGACTATCGTATATAATAAATGAATATATGAAGATTTGTTTAGAGATAAAGCAATATATGCAATAAGTACATTTTGTGACTTAATCGTTTCAAGCAGCATGCCGACCTGTTGCATTAAAAACTGCAGCAATCGCAGTTCTCGTGCATTTTACGACAATGTAATGTTTTTTTTAATAATTATTTGTGAACGTTTGAGTTCCGTGCATAAAAACAGGCTCCCCGTGATTGATAAGTCACATCTCCAACTCTTTGCCGCCATTATGCGCAATAACTCACCATGCGTCTTTCCGCCATGATATTAACAAACATGGATCACAACACGGCGGTAACTCGCAAACTCTTTTAGCATTGATTTTATCTTTTTGCACGATTATTGTTACCAAATAAAGATGAAACGTTAATTTTGTAATACGTAAGAAGTATAAAAAATTATTTCTTTATTTTTTTCTTCGTCTCTCCACTATCTTTCCTTTCCTTTCACTCTTCTTTTTTTTTTAACTAATCCGAAATTGATATTTCCTTAATCTTTAAACAGAGCATCCAAAGTTACAAGCAAAAAGAAACACACGAATCTTTGACGGAGTCTTAGAAGTTTTAAAAATTTTATCTTTTATTTAACCTTTATCGGACTGTTAATTTGAAAAAATTATAATTTGGAAATTAATGACAAAGATATTAAATTTAATGGAGATAATCTACTCGCGCTGATATAGCTTATCTTCTCTCTCTAACATTCGCAATATAAAATAAATTAATTCTAATTAAAAAATTAAAAAGTTAATGAAAAATTCATCATTTCGAAAAAAATATTCTACAACAAAAAAGATATGAAAGATTTTATATATATCTTTCGTACCTTTTTTGCAGAATGTTTCTTCGAGAGATGGTGAATTTTTTATGAATTTTTTAATCAAATTATAATTTTATAGAATTGCAGTCTTTTATTTTAGTATATGTGCATCGCATCATCAAATAATTTATTGATGTTAAGTATATCATTTCGTAGAAATCACGGCAATGCAATGTTGAGTTCGTTAGGATTCTCAATTTGTTAATCCGGTTCCACATATTTTTCGCTCGAAGTGTCCATTAACCTGGAAACTGAAGGTCCGAAACAAAAACCATCTCGAGCGAGTCAACTCGGTTTCCAGCTTTGTTGTCAGATGCAATATTACTGCAGTAGTTTCCGGTAAACTAAATAGTATCTCTGTGAAACACTCACGCAGTGTTTCATGGGAAAAGAGAGAAAAAAAGAAAAAGGACAGCATCGTTCGCGAGATCGTCGCTCGCAACACGCATGGACTGCGTTGTAAAAAAGGATCTACCGCTTCTCTAAGAAATAAATTTCACGCACGTCTCGCACACGTGTTTTACAGAGAAAATTACACAGTGATAATTTTTTTATTTTTCATAGCATTTATAAAAATAGTAATAATACCTGTTATATACATTTTTTTCAATATTCTTGCAATTATAATCGTTTGCAGCATTATAATGATTGATTTGGGTTAACGAATAAGTTTGTTTGGTTGTTAGCTTAAAATTGTACATATAATATTTTTGCTAAAAATGAACGAAATTTAAATTTAAAAGAAAGGATTTTAAAGCTTAAAATCTCTACTTTAAGAAGAAAAGAAAAAAAATTATTTCGTTATATAATATTGTAATTTTTTTATTGTATAATTAAATTCAATTAACTACAATACATCACATGATAAAAATAATTTTGTTATTCTATTATGTTTTTAATGTCTCTCTCTGTCTTATTTATAACATAATTTTTTAAGAAGACTAAACAAAATCTGACTCAAACATTTCATTAAAAGGATGTGTATTATAAATTAATTATATTTAGTATATTAATTAGATTAAGAGATTACGATATTTAGGGTTAAAATAATTTGTATTTAAAAATGAATTAAGATACACATACACACACATTTACAGCGCACATATATTACATCTCAATTTACACAGACGCATATAATGATAACGCCAAAATATTGTTTAAGTGTTTTGAATCAATAATTTATTATAGAAATTAATTTTCTATTCATGTTTACATGATAGGTAATAGTAATTAATCTTGGCAACAGATTGTTATTTATATTTGAACTAGACTCTACAATATGCCTTAATTCTTGGAGAATGTACGTAACATAAACGTTAGAACTAGGCAGCCTATTTATGTCATACGTATGTTGTCATACGTATTGTCCAACAGGAAATACTTTATATTTATTGGAAAACTACATTTTCTTTCCGAGGAGCACTCTCTTTGAAGTCTCCATATCGTACGTGATCTCAAAGACAGCATGCCTGAGGCAACACTCTCGCTCACCATAAAAGGGGGATGAAGTTTCCACGTTGTGCACGTGTAAGCAGCCGGAAATCCGGGGTTTCACGCCGTAGAACCAAGAATGCATGATAAGTCGCGTGGTCAACTTTTTTCATTAAATCAAGTTGAAGTATTTTGAAATTGGGTTTCTGACACTTTTATCGGTAATGCTTCCAGTAGTTGCATCGTATGCACATGTAAGTTGTAAAACTGGAACGATTGAATTGTCAACAATTTTTTGTATACAACTTAAATATAGTTATAATGAAGTGTATGAAAGTGTTTTCTTTCTTTCTTTAATGAATTTTATGTTGCAGAACAACTTAATCCCTTCAAATCTAATTTTATTGAAATTATGTTAAAAAATATTTTTTAATTCAATTCATGCGCATTTAAATAAAAAATGCATAAACAATTATTTTTTTCAAAATTTTGACTTTTTCCTGTATATACATAATTATGTATATGTATCAGATCTCAGATAATGTCCATTGGATTTTAACTGATAACGTTTTTAAATTTAATGTACATTACATTGTATAATGTATATGTGCAAGGTATGAAAGGATTAAAGTAAAAGATAGATATGCTTATATAAGTACTTTCTCCGTACGTTTAAAAATTAATTTGCCAAAATTAGGAATTAATTAATTAAAAGTGAAAGAATTTCTTTTGGTTCGAACTCGTCACATTTGTTTTAGAGATTAATATCGAAATGACAAAGTCTGCAAAAAAAAATTTTTAACGGAAGATTTATGTTATTAGATCTAATTGTAAATTTAGATTTTCGATATCAGTATATGATCAGTACACTCTTTTAATACATTGTTAATTCTAGAAATTTTAGTATCTTTATTTAAAAAAAAATTAACGAGTTTTCAGGTCAAATTC
>NW_012130077.1:5678584-5680893 GCF_000143395.1 Atta cephalotes
AGAGAGAGAGAGAGAGAAAGAGAGAAAGAAAGATATTACAATTCTGGAGAAAAAAGTAGCACAACTAGTCCCTCAGATAAAATACGTTCTGTAAGGTATGCATTCTTCATACTTTAATCTAATTTATTGACTAACGAGTTAGTCAATAAAAGGAATAATATACAAAGTAAATGCAGTAACAGCATTTCATTTTAATATGATTTATTTATACGAATAAAAATAGGGTGCATTTTAAAGTGTTAAACGCTCTTCTAAAAAAGCAAAATTTTCCATGAGATTGTAACAAAACGAATTATGTTCTTATCATACAACATACAGAAATATACGTGTATGTTGACCAGCGAAGCGCAGAAGTGCAGCAGCACTCTGTGACCTATTTTTTGTAAACTAACCACTTAGCGAGACCTCGGCTGGATATTCATTGGCCTCGAGCGTTTTTCTTGTTAGCTAACTTCAACTTGTAATTGTCGCTAAGTTTCAGGCTTTATTTTTGCAGCATAAAGAAAAACAAGCAGACCATATGTCAGATGTCAATTTAATTGCTCATGGTTTGCCAGTGGATATTGGATAGAAAGAACTTTACCATTTATGCGCGTGCTTTTTCTTTTTTTCTTTATAACTAAATTTTATAAAATTATAATAAGTATAATTTTTTAAGAAAGAGAATTTATATAATTTTATTTTTTATTATATTTAATATATAATACATGTTATATTATATTCAAAGCAACATTATGCCTTCTAATATATTTTTTAGCGTTTGAAATTTTAAATATTTACATATTTGCGACAAATTATAGACTCAAAATATCACAGTATTTCAATAATATTATACGCATGAATTTTCACGATTTACAGTAATGCGTTTATTTGTAAATAACGTGTGCTACGCATTGTAGCTGATAAACGCAATATAATTTCAACTTTCAGTTGTAATTGTGACTTATTTATGTATGCATGGATATCTTGCTGAAAATGTACGCCAGCTTCCGTTCGCTCGTCTAAAAAAGAATGATTATATTATTAAACGTACATTTCTCACTGATGCATATCGCCAGATACACGAACGAGCGAAAAATAAAAAACCGTTAATTGGAATGTCTACTCGCTATTTCTCTATTCCTTTCTCTACTGCTTTTTTCGCGCTCCTATCTTTTTTATGCGTTCGTTGATGTGGTTTTCCCCAAACCACAGTGCCCCGTATAATTGTAGTTATAACGAATCGTTATTTCTTTCTAATCAGAAAAAATTCCGCCTATCGGCCAATAAAGTTCAAATTTCTATTTGATTTGACTGGTTGCCAGAATATTTATCGATCTGTTAGCTTTTGAATGAACGGATTGTAATTAACTCTAAACATTACCTTACCCGTCGTATAATCATACACAAATGCAAATTATTTCAAATCGTATAGAGCTTTAGTTTATAATAATTACAATATATTAATGAGATTGATGATGATTTTATTATATTTTTTCTAGAAAATCAACATCTCTAGAAATATAATTGCCACGATGCTATAGTTCTGTCGAAAATATTTGTCTTGCAAAATTCATTATTAATACAATTGTGCTTTTTGAGATTTACAAAATATCCAATATAGAATATATAATTTCCAATAACATCTCCATATTTTCCAAAATATATCGTTATTATTATAACTGTGCATTTTATCGACAAATACACAATTGTTATTTGTTATGGATTAATGTGTAATCGAAATCGCTTCGAAAGAACTTTAAATGTCTTTGGCAATAATTCAAAGTATTCGATGAACTTCATATCAACTACAAATATCCGGATCTACAATCTGGCGAACATTACCTAGTGGTAGATATCCATATCATTACTTATTCGTATTTTCGCCAACAAATTATGAGAAAAGAATACGTTTTTGTTAATGATATGTGCAACCCTTGACAATAACTTTCAGTCAAACTTTTGTGACGAATGAAGCAACATTTATGAGAACTGTGTTTTAAATGTACATAATAATCATCAATGAAGGTATGAAAATATAAAAATGAAAATATATAAAAAATCCATATATAGTATCCGAGAGAGAGAGTTTCAACAGCAATTCAAGTGTAATGTATGGGCGGGAATATGCAACAAATCGGATCTTACTTTTTAGTTGACAAATTAAGTCTTTTTTGGATTTCCAACAAAATGAATTGCAGTAGTCAGAATTGGTAGGAGACCATTATTCCATTATTAATTCGTCAAATACATATATGTTTTCTCTAAATATAGACATTATATATATATATATATATATATATATATGTATATATATATATATATATAAT
>NW_012130077.1:5681342-5687067 GCF_000143395.1 Atta cephalotes
ATATATATATATATATATATATATATATATGTATATATATATATATATATAATGTCTATATAAAAAAAAGAATAAGATAGTTATTCTATCGTAAAATTTTATAAAGATCTTATAAAGGGAATGCTTTGCAACGAATATGACACTTATATAGATTTTCTAGTGCGTAATGGGCTAGCTATAGTTACGAGGAAAATCGATATCGTATGTATTGAGGGAATATTACTCTTCAAAGAGCTTCATTCTGCTAGCTGACCGCTAATTACTTTCCGATCAGCAGAACGGCACGTCAAAGTTGCTTTGTCAAGGGCTGCTTCATGGTTGCGTGAAACCTCGAGTTCCATGTACATTTCATTAAGTATCCGGGAACAAGGCAGTACGAGGATACCTTTCATTTACGATGATATATATACGAGTACAGTGCGCGTAAAGGTCGCTGAGAACTCATGTCTTTGATAAATTCATGCCGCCTGCTGATCCCGCCCACGCGCGAGTGATCGAACGAAATGAATTCGTAAAGCCGCGCACTTTACTGCCGTTTCGATTGGAAGAAATTGACGATACAAAGTGTTTCGATGTAACCACTGCTCGATGCCCTAGTAATCTCTTTTAACCTGCGAGCTATAAGCGTTGCATCTAGATAAAAAATTACTTACAAAAAATTTGACAAATATCTACATCACATAACAAAGAAAGAATTATATTATATACTTTGTACACGAATAAAGGATCTTTTAACTAATAATAAAATTTCTGAAAATATTCTTCATTGACAGTGAAAAGTCTGGAAATAAAAAATATAATAATAATTGATAAAATATTAACCTATATAGTTATTAAATATAATTCAACAATACTATGAATTTTTTATAACTTAATATTAACTGATGAGAGTTTTCATAACATAGTGATAATCAACTGAATCATTATTGTTTATTATTGTTTATTTCAAGATATTAACTATGCATATTTTTAGACAATGCGTATTCTTAGTCCTTACCTTATGTTGTAATTATTAAAAGTACATTCTTGGACATTAATGAAAAATGTTTAATAAGAATATGTACAAATTTTTGTTTCAGTATACCGATTGGGATCAAGTGAACGATGGTTATCAGAATCAGAGGGCGATAGCAGATATCGTGGGTGATTATTTCTTTATCTGCCCATCCACACATTTTGCGCAATTATTCGCAGATCGCGGCATGAAGGTCTACTATTACTTTTTCACGCAGGTAAGTGATTGTATCTATCATTACGTTCCGTTATAAGATAGATATTAGTCAATAAGAATGTTTTAAGAGATTTAAGAGATATTATAGAGCCAATAACCAGTTGATGAACCGTTGTTACGTTATGCATTTTGATAATTTCATGGGGGAGATTTCTATAATGTAGAGCGGGGCTAATTTTTTTTTTAGATTGTTATAAATTTTCATACAATTATGATTAATGGTGAACAATAATTAAGTATTTATAAATTTTTAATATACCTTGTAAATAAGAAAAAAAGTTTCGTTTTTTACAAGAATGCAAAGTGGCTCAATATACGTCATCTATGAGACATGTTAAACAATTCCGAAGGATTGATTAAGCCATGACGGTAATTGTGTAGTAAGAGGTTAATATAAAAAGAGGTTAAATATTATTATATAATAACATGAAAAATAACACTATGTGTATGTATATTAATCAAATTTTTATTAGTTTCTATCTTAAGTATAATAATTTGTAATATTCTCGTTTTAAATGTTTTAATTATCAAAATTTTAAAAACTAAAACTTACTCTTCATAATAATAAAATTACACATAAAATATAGTGATACATAAAATATAGTGAAATACAGATTTCATTTAAGTAACTGAGTTTCTAAGATTATTGTTGTGGAATACTTGATTCAATAAGTCTTACATCTCAATGTTGACCGAAATATTTTTTTATAACTAAAAAACAACCGTAAACAAAATAACAACTTGAACCATTAAAGTTAAAAAATACACTAATAACTTAATAACACTAATAACTCGGCACAGCGTGCCGATTATTGTACTGAACTTTTATCGCTATTCTCCCAAAGTAAGCCGAAAGAACAGAGTTTACAAAACTGAGAAATTACCGCAAAAGAATATTATGTAAATTGGATTCTGAGTCGCTTTTATATATAATATAATAAAAAAGTTTATGTGATAGAAATATATTTAAGGGAGACGGAAAGATAAAAAAACAGCAGAATCTATTAGACAAAATATAACGTGAAGTAAGTGGAAAACAATTGTTTTAATGTAAATGACGAATGTATTATTAATGCGTTTCCTAGTCCCATGGAATTTACTCGTAACATTAATCAATTATCAATGTGCTACCGTAGCAATGATCAAGTATGAGTAATATTTGGATAGCGAGTAATAACTAAATATAAACATATATTCACATTATCAATTACGCACAAATCACGTCCACGTGATTTATTTTATCGTTTTGTCAATTTGCGAGGTGTTATCACATCGGAAGATAATGCATCCTCCATTACATCATCGGGGTGTAATGTTTAAATTCAGAATGCAGCAAATTGTGCACGTTCATGACGTTGTACAATTACTGTTTCGTCTCCTCGTGACCACCGAAATTATTTGAAATGTAAACTCACGTGGGAGAAGTTTGTGTACACTACGTGTATGCGGACATTCTATTGTGTTGTAATATGTCGCGTCATTCCTGCTGTCATGTTCAGCTTTTCGTTGCGTTTATTCCGATTATGAAATGTCTTTTATCGACATCTTATTGAGTTATAAACAAAATTTTATAATATGCTTTAAAACTCATGTTACAATAATAAGGAATTATTTGAGAACAATTTTCGAAATAAAATTAATAAGAGTTTAATTGAATTTAATCAAATGCGCTATTTTAATAGAATTTACTATTTAGAAAATAATATGAAAAATAGATATATAATTTAAATGTTGCCTTAAAATAGATTTTTCCAAAATAAGCAAATATTTCTAGAAAAAATTTTAATCTCAAACATATTTATTATTAAAAATATTTTTAACGTTTAAAGGTTTGTTAAATATTTTGCTAAAAAACTTTCAAAAAATTTATAAATACAATTTATTTGAATAAAAGTATATTATTTATTCTATATATTTTTTAATTAGGTAAAATTTTTTTAATTAGGTAAATTTCTTCCATTTTCTGTATCCTGAATATCTGATCTAATTAATCTTACTATTATTATGCCATATGTTTCTGATAAAACTTTTTTCTTTTTTATAAGATTTTGCTAATGGAGGGATATTAACATAGTGATATAATGACAACTCCTTTAAGTCAATTAAATTGACGATCTGAAAAATAATGTATAATAATAAAGTATAAACGGTATTTCTTTTGGAAAATAAATCAAAATTTTATTCTTTAAATAAGCGTGACTTTATATATGCATATAATAGAATTCTTATGTTAGTATAATAAGTTTAATAATTACAGGGATCGAGCGTTATAAAGATATTGTCAAATCTATATAAAGATTATGCGTTTCCTCCGTGGGTTTCCTCCGTGTCCAAATCCATTCTTGGAATGCCAAAGTTTTGTGAATCTTACAGTTCACTTCATCAGGACGAGGAGCACCCTGGTACTGAGTATCAAACGCATAATCTTTATATAGAAAGCACACGTGGAAGAATACCCGTCTCAAGAATACTGTCAAATCGTAAAGAGTAATCAAGAAATTGATGAATTCGATTATCAGAGCAATTTAGTTCTTGTCGAATAATCTCTTTGCTGTCTACACTCTTTCTCTCCTCTTTTTCTTTTTCTCTCTGTTCCCTCCTCTCCTTCTCCCCCTTCCCACCCTTCTCTCGCTCTCACTTTCTCAGTTTTTCTCTTCGTAAAATAAAATTATGCTAATAAAAAAATCAATGGATGAAAATAGATAAAAGTATAAAAATATAATATAATTTTTCTTATAGCTTTAAGCTAATAAAGAAAAATAATTTTAATGTTAATCGAATAAAGTGTTCGATCGAACAAAGATACATGATAATGGATAAATATTCTGTTAGTCTATCATTTTTGAAAATTGAACGTTCCTTACTTTCGTATTTTAGTAATCAAAACACGATTCAATTTGATGGTAACACGATCTCGAAGTATCGCTCTCTCGTGTGTTCACGAGAGTGTTTTCTATCCTTTTGGGCATCCTTGATGACTGATGTATCGATAGTCGTTGTAAAAAAACCAAAAAAATCGTGCAAAGTGTATTTTAAGAGAAAATAAACAAACAATTGAAATTTTATATAGATACTTGTAATATCATTTCTATTTTAAGAAATTTTTTTCCTTGAGATCAACGAATTTTGCATATGAATTTTGCATTGATGAATAACATGAAAATATGAACATATGAATATTACATCGAAGATTGTATTACTGAATAAATGAGAAAATATTTTAAAAATAGAGATATTTCAAGAAAATATTGCAATTACCTTACATATGATTATAGATTACAAAAACAGAGTTTCGAAATATTGAGAAAATATTTTCAATAGTATGATATATTTTATACTATAACATTATTTTATTAATATTATTTTTACGTACCTTTTATGCATTCAGAGAAGAGATTTTCTATGTGAAACTTTGTAAATTTTAAATATGAAAAAAATTTATAGAAATTTAAAATAATAATATAGAAAAAAGTCGAAGAAATTATAAATAAAAATTTTTACGCACTAATTCATTTCAGAATTAGTATCTTACTTAGCTATCTCACGTGTATTTAATAATAAAATAATCATAGAAATAATGTGATCAAAAATCAAATATTTTATAATTAATCATTTGTCCGAATTCATTCAAATAATTCAGTAAAAAAATGTTAAATTATGATTTTTATATATTTTTCTATTTGTCTACATCTACAATTGTCAACTTGTTTCCATGAAGTGAAAAATAGCACTTTTATCTAATCCATGTCATTGATTACATCTCTCTTTTCCTATATTTGATGCTGCCCTTCTTTTTTTCTTCTCCCTTGCTTCTGAACAATCCTATTTCTCATTTCCGTGCATTTCCTATTTTTCACTATGCATTTTCTCGTTTTCACTTCTCGTACAAACACTTTTTCGTATCATCTCATTCACCTTCACTCCTCCCTTTTCTTCTTTTATTCCCTTCTCCTCTTTCTCTCTCTCACTCTCACTTGCTCGCTCTTTCTTTTTCTCTTAGAGCATTCTTTTCGCAACCTTTCGCATTGCACTTTTTACTTTATCTTTTTTTTCTCTCTTTTTCGTCCCCTTACTTGGCGCTATCTTCTATCTTCATTGCAGCCTCTGAGCTATGAAACGCACGTAAGCAAAATGCCGCGGTACGAAGGCTCGAGCAATTAGTGAAGAAGGTAATTTATCAGCTAGTAACGCTCGCTTCTTCGAAGCGCCGTTGAAAATAAAGAGGATGTCATTACTCATGCGTCCCAGCCGTAATCTTAATAACGGGTTTTACCCACTGGTTAAACGAAGACTCGCGCGAAAATGCTTACTTCCCTTTTTTTTATTATCGCTCGCTTGCATGACCTGTTTTTTGCAATTTCAAGTCGCATCGCAGAATTAGAGTACACTCACACCGATCTGAAATTGACATTCAATCATATATCTTGATATGCGATTATTATTTATATGATTCAAATTGATTCTTCTCATAATATATATATATATATATGTATA
>NW_012130077.1:5687087-5694001 GCF_000143395.1 Atta cephalotes
TACTTAGTATTATAATAGTGTATTATTATTTATTTATTATTATTACTAATAGTTATATATATTATTATATATTATTATATATATATATATATATATATATATATATATACAAGATATTCAGTAAAGACTGTAACGCTTAAAAGTAGATTCCTGAAATCCATTTTGAGGCAAAAATTCTAATATCAAAATGTCGAAACTTAATTTTTGAATTATAAGTATATTTAAAATTATATATCAAATCATACTACTTAAAGTTCGTGCGTTTAGATGTGATACAACGGAAAATCCAACTGCACTTAACGCGAACTTTAAATAAATACAGATCTAAATATAATCTTATTGATTCACCAAAATAATTATGTAGGAAATTCAAAGTGATGTTGATGAAGTATTTGAGTAATATTGAAAAATATTTGAGTAATGTTGAAAAATATTTTGTCATTTTAGTAAACAATTTGAGCATCCTACAAAATATTATTTTCAAACTTATATATCTAGAAATTTTTTATTACTTTAGAAAAATAATTCTTTCTCTCTCTGCGTAAAATCAATAGTTTGATGTATGTTTACATCTCAATATTAAATAGGAAAACTGTGATAAATGTATATCATCTTGAACACATGTGTAATAACGTTAAATCGACGAAATAACAATGAAACATATGTTGTATTGCAGAGGACAAGTACGAATGTTTGGGGCAAATGGATGGGTGTGATGCATGGTGACGAAGTGGAATATGTCTTTGGGCATCCCTTGAATAAATCATTGGAATATACCGACAATGAACGAGATCTTTCTTTGAGAATGATTCACTACTTCTCGCGATTTGCATATACGGGGTAGGTATTACGAATATTAGGTATTAATCATGCAACGCCAGATATGTATTATCTCTGATAAATAATAATATAGTATTACATACAATAAATAAAAGAAATTATGTTAATTAAATTTATAAGAAATTATTCTATATATATTAAATCATATATTAAAAATTTACTGTAATTGTAATAATAACAATAATATTATTATAATATTGCTAGTTACATAATATATGTATATAATGGATTATAGAGAAAAGTTATAGAGAAAACGACATCTTTTTTTAAATTTTGGTACTTAGCTTTGCTCGTAGAGCGGTTTTGAACGTAACTGATTAGATTCATACGTAAGAAGAACCAATCGCTTCAATGAACAGATTCCAAAATCCATTAAAAAAAAGTATTGTAATCTTTCTGTGACTCACTATACATACAGCAGCAATAATAGTAGTAATATTCCCAACAGAATCACGGATATTGTAAGAATGTATAGGAAAAAATGTTAGGATTAATTTTGTCAAGGATATTGCTTATGTCGCTTCATTGGTGAACTAATTTACAAGCATTAAAGCCACAAATTATGTAAATATAAAAATAACTTAACATTATCAATATTAACGTTAGAAATTTCAATATCGATTTGGTATAAATTATTGCCGATTTTGATTATTGCATTTTTTAATACATTATTATTATTATATATAAAGTTAGTATTATATATAAATTTTTAATACATTATTATTATTATTATATATATTATTATTATTATTATATATAAAGAGTCTAATCTTTAAATAAAAATATAATTTAATTTTCTCTTCCATTAGTAAAGTAATATTCCGTTACAATCCGATAAAATTGTTGTATAACCTGTCGAAAGAAAGAAAATAAAAATAAAATAAACTCAGTTTTTATTTGGATGACCAATTTCTTGAAATAAAAAAAATAGAAAAAAAGTAAAAGTATTAACATTTTTTTTACTGTGAATCTTAGAAAATTTAATGTAATTTAATTTAATTAAAATTTTCAATGTATTTTCTTATAATATATAAGTTAAACTTTTATATATGTTTGATTAGAGAGTAGTAGGAAATTATTTCTATTATGTTACTACTGTGAGGTAAACTCGGATATTATAGCCATTTCCGTAAAAATTATGGAATATGGTCATCTTTTCCGTATGGCTATCTTACTCGAGTTCACTTTACAATATCACACCTACATATAAACATTAATATTCAAGATTAGTTTCGTATTTATAATTTTATAAATAAATTATTAATATATACCTTACATCATCATATAAATAAATTATTTCTCTTCGTTCATTTGTATTGTAAATTTTATTTATATACAAATATTTAATTAGTTTATTATAGTTATTATACATATTAAATACATAGTCAAGATAACAAAACTTAATAAAAATTGTGCACGCTAATGTAACATGAAATTATAAATATAAGTGATGCAGCATGGATGCAACATATAGAGGAGAATTCGATGTATGAAACAAAGTTAATTTAAATTCAAATTATAACTATCAGGTAAGGAGTAAGTTCATCAGAAACTCGTTGCATATCCAAACTTAAATTTCCATTTGTCAATACGAAAATGTTAGTGTTACTGAGCACAAAAATAATTTTTCCATAAATATAATCTTAAACATTTTCATTTATAATTTTAAACATTTTAATTCATTGAATTATAACAAACGTATAGGGATTCGATTTTTAAAATTTTTTAACGATATTTTTTAATAATTAATATTTTTTAATAATTTATAATCTGTCAAAACAGCTTAACTATTACAGGTTTTCTATAATAAGCCATTATTCTTTCCAAGCTTTAAATCTTAAAATAAAAAATAGACCAATTATAGTCGATTAATTATTCTTCTCACATTGACTGTAATTGATGATCAGTTTTTCACAGCTCAAGCCTTAAAGTTTAGGTAATAGCTTATATGGTAGAAAGCCCATATTATATTTTAGGCACAAACATTATGTCTTACATTCTAGCACTGTCTTATTTGGTATATATTTTGATCAAATAATAGGAAAAAATATTCAAATTTATTAAAAATGCTCATTTATTGATTAAAGAAATCATATATTACAATCAAATATTACAATATTCTCTGATGCATAAAATTAAATGTAAAGTAGAATTAATGTATCTTTTATATAGCTTTGTTGCATTCATGATAAGATTATTTAAACTTTTATATAAAATGTCTCTTCATTTATAGATATATCAAGTTATAGCAAAAAAGAAGAATTTTCTCTTCTTTTGCAAAATAAATTCGATGATAATAAAGTTTAAAGTTATTATGACGTATCGCTCTCTATAAATATAAGATTTATTTTTTGCTTTGTTTACGACTAACATATTACCTTCCCATGCAATATTTGAAACCTACTTTTTTTACTACAACATGGAGCATGAAAAATTAGTACTGAAAAAATAGTACTGAATAAATAGCGTGAAAACATGTCGATTCAATTTTTAAAACTTTAAATTTAAAAAATCAATATACATAGAAAAATACAGAGATCGTACGTTTGTTAGCAATTTTTACAAGATTAATTATTAGATTGCTATATGCTTGTCTTGAAACATTCGCCTAATTGACTAGTAGACGGAATTATTTTTATTTTTTAATAGGTGTGTACTGAATAGAGAAATCTAGAGAAATATTCGAGAAATATTCGATATCTGACCGGATAACCGAATATGTATATATGTATATATATATATATATAAATATATATATCGAACTGAGATTTTATAGTGAAAGTTTGCGTTATTAATGCTCAATTCTATTCTTTTCGCTAAACTTCTTGAATATCTTGATTCATCTTCTCTCTTTTTCTTTTCACGTTGGAGAGATAAAGAAAATAATTTTCATTTAAATGGAGAAATTGTATCGGATATTCGGAAAATATCCGGCCGGATATTTTCCCTATTAGATATCCGGTTTCATATTTTTTCTGGATATCCGATATTCAATAACTAATTTACATCCCTACTTTTTAATATATTTTTCAGGATGCCAACAGTAACTGAAACTGAGTGGCCATCTTATACTAGAAATCATCCAAAATATTTTATTTGGAATGCAGAAAAGAAGAATGCTTTTGGCAGAGGTCCTCGCACAACAGCCTGTGCATTTTGGAACGAATTCCTGCCGCGCCTAAAAGGTGTTCCTGGTACGTAAAAAATTTTCTCATATGAAAATAAAGAATCCTTTTATCCCCGCTGTGTAAATTGTACAGTCACGACAAGATACTATTAAAGACTAATATTCTTACAAGAATTCGTCCTTGTTCAAGCTGTTCATTAAAATTTAAAAGGAATTGATAATATAGTATTAATTTTATGATTTATTAGTTTCATATGTATATGTAAAACTCAATAATACTTGATGTTTATTTAAAACAGTGATTTTAATGTTATCATCCGGATTTGATTATCGATAGAATTGATAATAGTAGAAAAAAAGAAATTTAATTTGTGACATATAGCATTACAAATATACTACTTACTTATGAAGCATTTTTACTCCTATAATAAAAAAATCATGAATTTAATGATTTATTATGTAGTATTAGTTAAATATTTATGTTAATAATTGCATATTTTATATTTATATCAAGTGTCGACAATATCAGTATTTTTCGATTATTTCTGAGCCCTTTTTTGTGAGGACAAAAATTTGCCTAAAGTTAACGATTATTAATAATATCTCGTTAGTGGTACAGCATTGACTAAGAGCCGATTGTTCCACCTTTTGGTAAATTTTATGAGATAAATCTATGAGATAAATCTGATAATCCACGTAGGTGATTGGGTAATCTTGCTACTTATTCAACAGGTAAAATTTACCAAAGGGTGGAACAACTGGTCCTAAAAATTCGTTCCTAAAAACTCGTTGTATGTGAAATTGTATTTACAATTAGCTAAGAACATGAGAGAGCGAGAGAGAGAAAAGTGCTCACCCTTTACCGCAGATTTCTATGAGTGCATTCAGTACTACAATCACTTACTGAGCGCTCAGTAAGCGGTGATTGCATCCTGTTATAACACTAGACCGCTAACTCGTCTCTTTAACTGTTGCCAAAACGTATATATCACATAGAATAAGTACGTTTGCATACTGCGCATGCTTTCTATATACTTTTGAACCAATCGCAGAATCACTATCATCTGTTGGCATCTCCTGTCTGTATGTGATGGTTTTATTCTGCACATACATTACGCGCAGGCAACTTTTACATAGGAAAAGTGGGAAGTTAGCATACCTACTATAATAATAGAAAAAGTCTGTGCTCTTTACTTACTAATTTACTTAATTTTGCGGATGTTCTTTGCAGATCCCACACCCGAGGCATGTAAAAGTGCAATGGCGTCGAGCGTTTCTGCTGGTGTCAGCCAACTGCATAGTTCATCAACAATTGCGTCCATCATCTTACTTCCGGTGCTGGTAGTATATAGATTTATATAAGCGATTCACCTCCATGTCGATAAATCCTTTTCATAGCTGGCAGGTACCTGACTGGGCAGAAAAGTTCCATCGGCGTTACCGTCCGACAAACAGGTCGTATAATAAGCGTTGTTTACGCTTCAAGGTCGCATTAGCGGTCGTCAACATTCGTAGATCGATAGGTCGCCGTAAGACGTATGCTATTGTTGTATAGCAACAGTCCGTCTTTAATTGTGTCATTATGGCACCGGCACTAGTAACACAGCGCGACGTTTGCGAATGATAATCAGAATGCTCCGCATCTTGGCGTGATGCATTCGTTGTTTCGAGAGATAGCCGTAGACTTAGGTATATGTCGCGATCCGCGATTGAAGACAAAAGATACTCGACAAAAGCCCGAGATGGAACCCTGCGATCAACTCTGACAAGAGTTGATCTAATTTTGACGATTCGTAGTTGGGCATTTTCCATCTTCGTACTTGATCGATCCGGTTCTGGCTTAGGCTCCGATTCTTTTCTTTTTTCGTTTTTTGTTATCTCCTGGAATTTGCTCTCTTGAGTTGATTCTTTTAATTCGATCGATCCTATTTCTACTGATCTGATTATTTAATAAGATTATTTAATAATTCTGATAATTTGACATACGCCTTGCGAGATATTGCTACTGGCAAACCTGCGTGAATTTATTTTGCAACCTTACAAACGTTTTTAAAATAATCACTGCTTTACAAATATAATAGTTTAAATTAATTGAATGCTTAGTAATAATCTAAATTAAGCGATTGCTTAGGAGTCGTTATTTGAATAATCGTGAAAATGGCAATTGCAAGAATTGTGAAAAAATTTAATGTAATTGAATAAAGGAACGGTACAGATTTCATATGGATACGAGCTATTTCACAACTATAATTAAATAAATTATTTGTTATTGTTTAACAGATGTGAGAAAGGTAAATGGCGACCTATCTCGATCTCGTACAAAACATACATTCGATGAATTATACAATTGACGATTTAGCGCGATATAATTTTGGGATTTGCCAAGTCCTTACGGATCAAGTTAAACATAGAGATTCAACTTTGATTCAATGCGGACGGCAATAAATTCAGTAATATATATTTTAACGGGTGCACGAGATAAGCTGTAACAGCGGTGCGATCAATCTCTTCGTTATTAATTATAAGAAGCCAGCTGCAACCGGTGCAACATCTTGTAATGTAATTTGATCTCTTACAATTAGTTTGCAATGTAGTCGATTGTCTAGCACGCGATCAAGTTTTATATGCAATATCAATTTCAGAGCAGGAAGCAAAAGATAAAAGAGAGAATGAGAATAGTAAATAACGAACGCGACAGTAAATAAAGAATATTGAAGAAAATTAACTAGTATGAAAGGGCGCGGTTGTTAATTCTGAATTCAATAAGCTGGGAAGAGCATGATTAATAACATATCGCGATTTTTATTGCTAGCGTTAAAATTGCGAAACTTTCTTTAAAAAATCTTTGATCACACACACACACACACACACACACACACACACACACACACACACACACACACACACACACACACACACACACACACACACACACACACACACACTA
>NW_012130077.1:5695510-5700094 GCF_000143395.1 Atta cephalotes
ACACACACACACACACACACACACACACACACACACACACACACACAC
The DNA here is from genome assembly GCF_000143395.1 of Atta cephalotes. Taxonomy (NCBI): domain Eukaryota; kingdom Metazoa; phylum Arthropoda; class Insecta; order Hymenoptera; family Formicidae; genus Atta; species Atta cephalotes. Next base: position 5,695,559 of record NW_012130077.1, read on the forward strand.
ACACACACACACACACACACACACACACACACACACACACACACATTCTGCTTATAATAAAAAAGCGTTAAATTAAATTCAAGCAACTAGAGCAAAATTAAATGCATATCCTAAATTAGAACAAATGTTTTGCAATCAACTGATCATATCAGTTGTATTTATATCTGACAATACATTCATAATAAAATGCAATTCTATAACAATGGAAGAGATTTGACGAATATTTTAGTAAATGTACGAGTTTGAATCTTGAGAGCATCATTTATTACCGATTGTAATGATATTACAATTGAATATTTACAATGTATAAATGATTTCTTTGAAAAAGGACAAAAATGGAATTTTTTAGAAAATTTAGAAATAATCGATTATATAGCCGATTATGTCACAAAAAAAGCTCATCAACTTTATTATAATTGTATTATTACTGATATCATAATTCAAATATTTGTTTTTAACAGTTATTTTAAGAAGAACAACAGTATTATCTCACTATTCAGTAAATTAACAATAAGTTAAACATTTTAAAAATATTAAAACATTTTTTTTGAAGATCTAATAGATAATAATAAATCTTCTAATTGTAATTATCGTATAAATTATCAGCACTAAAAATTGCTTCTTTGTATATATTAAAAGATTTATTTTAAACTTAATAAAATGACGAGAAAAAGATTGATAAAATCAAACCCACTGATAAATTCTATATGAAAAGTTATATTTTCATTTGATTGTTTAACGACTTTATAAAAAATTTTATTTTCTTTTTCACAAACCATTATACAATGTGTTACCATAAAGATAAAAGCGTATAAAGATATTTGACAGATTTTTATATATCCCACAAGAAAATGAGATTAATATATCTTACAAAAACGGCCAAGAAAATTATACAATTATACAATAAAACATACATTTAACAATGAAATAATTATTATAAAATTTTTAATTTCTCAAATAATAATTAAAATAACGCAGGCCATCATTATAATAAAATACGTCTTACATATTTATATATAAAAGTTGAAATAATCATCTGACTGTTTGACATTTTGTATGTATGGATTCTCATCTTTCATTCTTCATAATTCGTGAATCGCACAATGCATCACCATAAATATGTTGTCTCCAACAATAATATTATATATTCTAAATTAACACTGCGAAAGGTAAAGGCAAAACTGATATTTAGTCTTTCAGTTTTTCAATTAGAACAATCTAATTCTATTCATTATCTATAATTAATTTAGTTGATCCGCTCGCATGAATTAGCGGAAATATTATTCACTCATTTGAAACATATCATAGTCAGCGTGGGAAGAAATATAAATAATAAAGAATATTTGTAACACCATCAGAACCATTATATCTGATCTATCGTTCGTTTTCTTGAAGTCGATCGTTTTGACCTTTCCGTGCTGTTTCAGCAAAGCGCTTCTCACTGAAGTTTTCTCGATATTAAGGATTCTGCGTGCAAAAATGAAATAAATAAACTATATCGTGTTCCGCGAAGCTTAAAAGTATCTTAAAAAAAAAAGCAGACGGGATCTGTGTGTACTTTGCTTAGTTTTCGATTAAAAAATAAAAAAAAACAAAATGTGTATTTCTGTAAATCTTAATTATTGTATCGCAGAAGAAATGCTATTTGTAATGTAGAATTGGACAAATTTGATCATTGTTTATCATTGCATCAAGAAAGTTTAAAAACTCTTTGTAATAGATATTGTAGAAACGAAACTTGTTACCAAATTATAAGCTTCTTCAATTTCCTCGATTTCATATAGACTTTGAAGTTAATTTTGCGCATTTGTTCAAGAAAAATTTTAAATTGTGTGTCATTGGTAATGGCTCGATCCATTATGCTATTATAAATTACGTTATAATGTTATAAATTATCAAAGTTGTCGAAAGAAGACAGTGTAGAAATCCAGAATCACGCGTGGTTTATTCATATTATTTTATTACAGGTAACGCTTTGAACTACTATATTGGATAAATTATTACGGAGGTAAGTGGTTCCTGATGCAAATGTGCTATGATTTAAAAATTACGAGCGTAAAGGCGTAAGACTCCCGTTTGTATTTCGCGTATGCGCATTTTACTGAGATGTAATTACTCTTGTATGACCTGGCCTCTTAGTTAGTAGCGATGAGAATCTAAAAACATTGTGTATTTCGATGGAATAGTACAAATGCTATAATCATAGCTATAAAACATAGCTATAATGTCTAAAGTTGTTATTTTTTATCGTTTTTTAATATTACAAGAAAAAATGTTTTAATTTAAATGTAAAAATTATCTTATTACTTATATACTTATACGTGACACGGTAACACTATGCACATTATACTAAACATTTAATTAGAAATAACGACTCAAATTTAATTATATTTTCCATACCAATAATACTAATTGATGGTTCATTAATAAATTAGCTATATATACTTATATATGTATATTTATATTAATTTTCTAAATTACATCGTAAATGCAGTATAATAAAATATACAAATATATCAACTAAGTATGTGCACACATTTTTGTTCAATGACATAATCGATACTTATAGTATCAATAAATTTCAAAGTCAATCTATTTGCATTAATTATAGCTTTGGAAAAGTAGGCAAATACAAATGTGTATTAATCACAGAAAGATGATAATATTTGTACAAACCTAATTAAGATTATTTACCTACAGAAGATGAAAGTTTAAAATTTATTATGAATTTTTTTAGTAGAGATTTAAGATTTGCAAAATCTATAAAAATAACGAAATTATTTCGGGAAAAAGTGAAAAAGAAGAAGACAGGATAACTCATGAAATGCAACAACATATATTTGCACCAAGTTTTACATACGAGATTTTACTCGATAAAAATTAGTGGAACAAAGAGGAAGGATTTGCGATTGAAATACTGTTAAAAACATTAAAATGATATAAAAAAGAAATCAAGATTTCAGCTATTGAAATTATGCTAAAATAATGTGAACAGCAAAAATGGAATCACTCTTTTGACGCCTACATTATACAAAATATAGAAACAAAAACTACATGAAAAAGTATATGTATCTACATACATATAATATCACACACACACACATATATATATATATATATATACGAGCTGAAAATACTCATATGAAGAAATGTGTTGAAATGTAGCATGATTATATATATATATATATATATATGTGTGTGTGTGTACATTGTATATGAAATAAGGTCTAGCTGTAGGCTTAGGTTGTTGCAAGTGATTTTAGCTTTATTTAAGGATTAAGACACAATAAGAATAAGGAAAGCGATGTCTTGCTTTTTTAGCTTATTGGAAGGGCTCTAATGAAATCGAAGAACTTTTTATTTTAATTAACTTAAGCATCATCTTTGTCTTTTTTGTGTTTATTAAACTGTTATTGAAATTTGGCGATCAATAGAGCGGCACGTGGCATGAATATGATTATCAATATTATTATTTAATTTTATGATTGATTAATCGTCACAGATTTGAAATTGTATGTGTGAATTACGCGAAAATATATGTTAACATCAAAATTTTTGTGTAAACTTTTAAAAATATATTATTTTTTTGAACGAAATAAAAGCGTAATTATCGAGGCGAAGCTATTTAGGGTTAGGGGCTGTAAAATTCTTGCTTATATTTCGGGAAATTAATAGTAATAGTAGTGATTTGCTCATAATTCGTACGTCATTGTATTTATGCATATATGTGACGTATATACAGGGTGTTCTATATGAGTTAATGTTTACTAACATATGTGTGGTGTATTGTACAAAACAAATGAATTAGATAAGAAGTAAAAATGATTAGAGAATGCTTATGCTGTGCATTTAATTATATATATTGATATCCAATTTCATATTGATATCCAATTTCGATTTTACTTCAAATATCTGGATTATTCTGGATATTTGTTATAAAATAACCGTAAGATAGACCCCTCCCCTCTTCTCGCAACTATATTGCGCATAATCAATTTCAACATTACAACAAACTATGTATTAATTTTGGCGAAATTTTATCTACAGGTAAAATGTGCTCTGAAATATTTCGGGAACGAAGCTCGTTGATTTTTAATTCAGTGCACGCGCATGCATTGTCAAACTTATACGAACGAGTGGTTGTTACAACGACGATAAAAGAAATTTAACAAGTATTAGGAATTTTGGAAGAGAAATTTCATTTCGGTTTTGTGCTTCTGCAATGGTAGGGACACTAGAATTTACGCCGCTTCGTTATTCGTCACATCGTGTGTTACAATCGTATTCAACAGCCTGCATACATGTCGCGCGCGATTGTTGTATACGAACGAATTGAATTTCTCTGCTTTGATCTGAAATTGATATCTCTTGTAAAGAGATATCTCGAGCAAGGGATCATCATTTGGGAAGAGTGTACTATGACTTTTGTAAAAATGTCTTATTTTGTGAAGCTTGATTTTCTGAGCTTCTAAATATATTTTCTCTCTCTCTCTCTCTCTCTCTCTCTTCTTCTCTCTATATATATATATATATATA
>NW_012130077.1:5700258-5704943 GCF_000143395.1 Atta cephalotes
ATAAATGTAATATTATATTGCATAATTGCTTTTGTAATATAATATAATTATATTTTTCATAACAATATAAATATATAAATAGTGAAAGATGTATTTTTAATTATTATTCAGTTTATACATATTGTATAAAAGAATTATATATTTAATATGTATAATAATAATTTTGTAATAATTTTATTTCTTTTCTTACTTTAAGTCTTTTCTTCTCTTAATTTTAACTGGTATACTTGTTTTTTTAAGTATAATTGGAAAGAGATGAAATATTTTAATGAAATTTATATAGATATATGAAAAAAAAATAACAGTTTTTCTAGCAATATATAATAATTTTAGCGTATCTAATAATTATATCGACACATTTCGCTTTGCATCTAATAATTATATTTGATTATTTTTCGTAAGTGAGCTTTTAAATTAAATGCATTTTGCTTTCGATAAAGGAAAGAAAGATAAGTGTAAAATTTATATCGTGAAAAATGAAATGAATAAGAAATTTAATGTTTTAAGTCTTGAAACGTTAAATGCGATACTATACCAAATTGTTGAGATTATTGAAAAGAGATGTAACTTAATCTTTGCAGAAAAATTTGTTTTGTAAATAGAAAGATTTATTTTATAAGCAGAAGTGCAGAATTGATGCAGAGTCTATCGTATATTATCGAAAGGATTCCAATTGTCAGATTAATAATAAAGCTATTAATGTGTTTATATGGCAGATTAATAGCAAAAATAATGCATCATACACGTACATTGCTGCAGCATAATGATCATGTCTACAATTTCGGTAGAACAAAAGATTAATGTGGGCGCGATTGGCGTTAATCTCCTATGATATTTATCGAATCTGTCGATAAATTGCTAGCGTACTATATTTACTACTGTTAATCGGATCATACGTTTATCTGTTTCTAATATTACAATATTTATAAACTCAAAATTATTTGCGATACATGAATGTCAACCTTAACAATTATATGATTGTTTAATGATATTAATATCTGTATCATATATTTATGTATACAGTATATTATTATTTTAACTGATTTTTTTACGAAATATAGTTAATTTGTTGATTAACACTTCAGATAATTAAATTATGTACGAATCTTTCATAAATGTAGCTTGAAATATTTCAGAGTCCATTTACGATATTGCATTCCTACATATATACGTGAAATTATTTGATAATAGCAGGTGAATAAATAGATAATTACTATAAGCAAACTTTGTTAATTTCTAATCTAAATTTTATTATGACTTACAAAACACAAGACATATTTAAACATGGATCTTCCATTTCTTACATATCATCAACAGATAGAATATATGTGTATGCGTGTGTGTGTGTGTGTGTGTATTTGTATGTAATACATCTATGTATGCATTCTATAGAAGGTGAGGGGCACGAGTAAAGATGTAAGCATGATTTTTTTCGTACATCTCAACGTTAATTGTAGAAATTATTGTCAGTGATATAATTGACAAGTGCGATCAATGAACATCGAGATCTCCAGATCCCTGAATAAATGATAAAGTATAGAAAGGTAAAGAAAGGTAAAGAAAGTTGAAAAGAAAAAAAAGAAAGAAAGAATTTTTTCTCAGATTAAAAAAAACGATAAATAATAATTTAAAATAATAATAAAAAATTGTTATTAATAATTGGAAACTTATAAGACCAAAAATTAATCTAATAACCAAGAAAACATAAAAATTTTTATAAATTGTTATTCTAATTATTATACTTTTTTACATATAATTATTATTATTTTAAACTTCTAACATATGTAACGTATATGATACAAAAGAATTTCAGTATTAAAAAAGAAGAAGAAAAGTAAAAAGAATATAAAAAAGGTTATTTATATAAATATCACTTTATTACATTTTTAATAGTGACAGCGTTCATAATTTTATATTTTTAAACAGCACAATTTTTAACTTTTTATAAAAACAATTTGTTATATATATTTTACATCATGATGTCCGCTAAGAATGTAACAATTCTAAAGGGAAAAGATTCCTATGATTATTTTGATGATGAAAATCCTAATACCAAAATATTAAGACTATAATAGAATTTAAATTATAAACTCTTAAAATTTGCGAATTATATCACCTAAAGTTCGCGCGTTCAGGTATGGTACAACGCAAAATGCCAACCACATTTGAACGCTCGAACTTTAGACAATATGATTCGTTAACTTTAAATACTTATAATTAAAAAACTATATTATAACTTTACTATTTAATTCCATGTTAGAATTTTCATCTCAAAATAAGTTTAAGAATTTATCTTTAAGTGTTATTACAGTCTTTATCGGACACCCTGTATATGTATGTTTTGAAATTATCTTCAATTCATCATAACACGATTTGATTCAAAGAAGAATGAAAAATTTTTACAATAGACAGATCCGTTGTTTTATATAGCTGAGAATGATATATAGAACTTGTACAATGATTCTACGACAGATATCAACGACGGGACATATAAAATAGCACGAAATTGATAACCGCGCATAGCATAAATCGGTGTGATAACGATCAACAATTTTTCAGAATTTATCCTTGCTGAGTACCTTAATGTCCATCAAAGGGCGAGTTACGAGCAATTTACGCGCGGCGAATGCGCCGCCATTAAATCGTTCCCTTGAAATCCAGTGATGGATCACAAAGGCATGACCTCATTTCTCTCTGATGGCACTGTCGGGAGTACCAGGTGCACCTGCACAACTTTGTCACTCCGACGAGCAATCTGCCGCCACATTCTTGCATCGAATAATGTGACCAAAGATACTCAGCGAATTTTTAATTGCACCTATCTAATAAAAATTATATTGAATATCGATTATCTTTAATATCGATTTTTAAATTTTGGGTCTTGAACAAGAAATCGTTTGAATTTGTCGATAAAACAAAAAGTTACTAAATAATGAGCTTTTGCTCTTAATAATAAAGTGATAATATGTATAGTATAAGAGATAAATTATTAGTAAAAAAAAATAAAAAGATAAACGGTTTGCATCTAACAAAGAGAAAAGTTTCTTTGTATGTAAAAATAAAAAGATAAACATGGAAGGTAATAACTTGAATAATATGAAATATTTTTTCAAGAAATGACATTTTCTAATTGTAAGTTTGATTATTGTCAATTTAAAAACATTGATAAGAGTATTGGCATCTGTAATTTTAAAATTAAGCGATTAAAAATAAAAAGATTTATATATATATATATATATATATATATTTAAAATTCGTTTTTATATTATGAAAATTAACTACACAGATTTCATTATACATTTTATTTCGTTAGTAATACTTATTTTACAACAAAATTTGTATGTAATTAACTCACACATAATATTTTATATTAAAATTCCGAAAATATGCATGCAATTATATGTATATTGTAATCTTCGCTTATTCATAAAAAAAGACCAAAGAGAAGTCAAATCAAGAAATACTTATACGAGATAAAAGATATGTAATATTAAGTATAAAAACCCACTCGAAAGAAGTCCTTGCAATGTATACTCAAACCCATGGAAGAAACAATAGGAAGCAAAAAAGAGATACATATATATATGTTTTTAAGGGGAAAGAATAAAAATGAAAGGTAAAGGATGAATAATTAGAGCAAGATAATCTTAATAGAATCTGTTAATAATCTGTTTAGCATTTAACAGAAGAATTATAATATGCCCTCATACATATCATTAGGTAGTTCTTCATTCATCGAAGCGTCTCGTGTAGTGAAATTAACTTTAGAATCAGTGCCTCGATGAACGACACATGTTCGAGGATCAGCTATGTAGGATGACACGAATAATAATGTTATGCTTTGTTACTGGAATAAGATGTAAAACGGAATTTTATAGATTTCTTGCATAAAATTTTGCAGGCATCTTATGAACAGTGTTTTTCACAAGTTATATGTCAGAGACAATTTTAATAAGTTTAATATTTTTACTTTAACAAGTAAAATCATTTTTTTTACTAGTATAATAACAATAACAAAGAAGATTCATTATCTAAATTGATATAATAAATTGATATAATTTATTTTCTAGTTTTTTGTTATGTTCTTGGAGGATTGACATGTGTTTTTTAATAATAAATGTTGATGAATATATATATTTTGTAAAGCGCATATGAAACAAAATCCATATCAAACATATGACATTTTTATGACACAGTACTATTTCAAATATAGATGTAGACCGGATCCCGAGATATATCTAACTTAAAATATTCTTTATGCAATGTTATTTGCAATGGTTGAAAAAATTTTTACAATTTATTAATTGCAATATAACCATATTTTTTAAAAAGTTATTCAAATCTAAAATATTTATATAATGCATTTATGAAACATAAAGAGGATTATACAATACATTTTATTTAAGAAATAATAAATATATGTAACTTTTATTTAAGAAATAATAAATATATGTAACTTTTATTTAAGAAATAATAAATATAACTACATAATTTGCGTTTTTTATAGATGTACAATACAATGAACACATCGTTTTCTCTTTAACTCTTCTTCAATTTTGATTTTTTATTGTAGGACAATGCACGAAAGCAAGTACAATTGTTTTTTTCTCTTCTTTTATTCCTTCACATATATACTTTCTCTCTCCTCTTTTCTCTTTCTCTCTCTCTCTCTCTCTCTCTCTCTC
>NW_012130077.1:5706674-5715156 GCF_000143395.1 Atta cephalotes
ACATATATACTTCTCTCTCCTCTTTCTCTTCTCTCTCTCTCTCTCTCTCTCTCTCTTTCTCTCTAAACATTTTTCGATATTGTATTAAATATACTGTATATAATGAAATATTACATTCAATATATACAATAAGATAGAGAATATACATATAGAAGAAAATGGGATAATTGTGCGCATTTTGGTTTATCACTTTTCTGAGAAATGGAGCCGCTATTACGGCATTAGAAGATAGAGTTCTTTTCAGATATAACTATAAGTTACATAATTTAAAAATATAGTTAATAGTAAAAGTTAAAAAAAGTGAAATTATAGTTAATAGTAAAAGTGAGAAAAAGTGAAATTACATATTTTGACATAGTAATTTTGGAATCGCAGAAAATAAAATGGTAAGTCCATATTCCTATTTTGTTTATTTAATCATGCACGCCTTATAACAAAGTACGTTGTTATATATGTGCATCTTTTAAGATATTATTCATTAAATTAAATTAAAAAGTCTTTGAGTAATCGTTTTTCTTATCAAATCAATTCGCGACGAGAAATTATGAGCAAGTACAATTCGAAGTTTCCTTTCAATGAAAAGTGCACTATTTTGTGAAGAATTCAGAAGATATGGAACTCAGCCTAGTTGACAAACTAAAAGTAACATGACATCAATGTTGTAATTTCCATTGTACAATCCATGTTGTATTCCACAATGTAATATGAGTCGACTGTAATATTACATAACAGTTACATTGTATAAAATGCGAAATTATAACATTGACATTATATTACTTTTAATTTGTCGAGTGGGTGATTTCAATGCTGCGTGTATTCTAAATGGATCGATGAAGATACAGCTGTGAAGCTGATAACATTAAGAATTAATTTTTATTTAAATAATTAATTTCTTCAATTTTTGTATTATTTTTCCAAAGTTTATATTAATTTTATATTAATTGGCTTAATTTTTCATTTCTCCAACAATTCATAAAGCGTTCATTTTATTCACTAATTTTCTATGATTATTGCTTTGCGCACAACACATTATTCTAACCTATGCGTACAATTATCCGACGCGCGAGAAATTTTTTCGCTTTTGCTTTTTTTGCTTTTTATCAAATACAACACTCCCAAATGAAAAATTCTTCAATATGAGAATACATATCAATATATATTTATGGATTGTATTTCCTTATATCGATTTCAACTTCGAAAACAACTTTACAGCAACAAATTCTCCTTAAGTGCGTACAACTTCTCTACTTTTTCTTATATTCCTTTTATATCGAGAATTCTTTAATTTATATTAACATTATGCATTAATTAAAATAATAATAATTTTTTAGAGTCTTATTAAATTCTCATATTAAATTCTATAAATAGATGACGAACGAAATTAATTTTATATTTAAATAAAATATTCTATGATTAGTTTAATATTTAAGTAGTATGTCTCTATTGCAGATAGATCGTTCTTACTCGAGTCACAAAATAAGATTAGTAAATTTTATGCAATATATAGAAACTTTAAATGTTCCTATATTTTTATATAAAAAAAGTATAAGAAAATTATTTTTATTTGATATTCAAGTAACACATATACTTGTGAAATAAAAAGACAAAAATAAATGTAAAAATAAAAATAGAGATGGAAATGTAAGAAGAGAGAGAAAGAGAGAGAATCGAATATGTTATAAATATGTATGTTGCATATTTCAGTTGGCAGTAGCACGATTGTATCTGTCCAGTGTTCTTATAACTTAATGTTTTTACTTTATATATCACGCAAATAAAATATTAATTATTTAACAGAAAATGAAATTATAAATTTAAAATTATTAATAACTTGTATAATATTTTGGAAAAGAAATTCGATATTTTACAGGCTTGTAAAATGTTCTTGGATTGAATAAAAAAACATTTAATTAACATACAAATTGATCCCTTCCAAATAAACAATAATTTATGTATTTTAATACATTCAATTATCTCCGCGAATATTCATTATTTACGATATAAAAACAAAGGATTATTCTATCTATCGTAATAATACTATAACACCTTGTTATATAAACGTTCATCACTTAATTTCTCGAACATAATCTTAGACATATGATAGTTGAGATTACTAATTTATTAGATTTGATTGCACCAACGTTACTTTGTTACGTACTTTGACTTTAAGCAAAGCTTAAAATTCTCTCTGTCTCTCTTTCTTTAAAACGATACAGAGAGAGTTTTAAGTCTTACTTAAAAGTCAAAATAACGTTGGTACATCGGGTTTTTAGACACATAATTTAAAATATAAGTTTATTTTAAAAATGGCAAATTGTTACTCTATCGAAAATAGCAGATACGCATTTTATCTGTCTAATGAAATGTTTTATCGTCTGTGCTAATGAAAAAATATTTAAAAATAAAGCACGATTTTTGAAAGAGAATTTCAAAGGATTTTTTTAAATTGAAAAACATCAAATGTGTAAAAAAAAATAACATAAAATGTTTACTGTAAGAGAGATCGTAAAATCGTGCAGTTATTAATAACCTTTCACTTACATTATACTACGAAATTCTGTAAAATTTTGAACTATATTTTTGAAATGTATTCTATACGTGAATACTATTAGTGTACTCAAACAATATCTTTTGATGTTTATATTCTCCAATGGAAAATTTTGGGAAATACAAAACAAGTAAACTTTAAATATCATTATTTTGTTATTATTAGCGGTGGCATAAGAGTGTAGTAAATAAGGTATTAATATTAATAAAGAAGTCTACGGATATATATATTGCTAATAGTATTACTTTAAATTATTTTATTAAATAATTTATCAGTACAGTATCCTTACATACAGTATCAGTAAAAATATAAAGAATAGAAAAAATAAGATACAGTAAACAAATAAACAAAAATAAAATATTTCATTTTTATGTTAGTATTATAATATCTAATGATAATGATTTATATTATTTACTTATTTAATATTTTAGTATACGTGGATAAATTTATACATAGATCTCCTTTTCTGTTATGCTTTAGATTAGAAAATTTAAATTATATTAAGTGGGAAATTATCTTATATGTGTAAATCTAAGAAAAATAACATTTTTTTTAATTAATTAATTATAACATTAATTATTAATTTAACATTAATTATAAATAATGGCGTGTTAAAATAAAATGCTTTTTGTTAACAGTCCTTTTCGTATTTTTTTCTTTCGTGTTATACTATAAAAAATTACCTATAAATAATTCATTATATTTTTTTATCATTTCCTTATCTTTATTTTTTATACAACAACTTATCATAAATTATCAATTAGACGATATATTTACAGACAACAAACTTTGTAAAATTTGAATTTTTATATTTCAATTTTATGTATTGTAAATTAATTTTCAAAAAATCAATTTGTAAAAACAATAATTTGTTAATACTTATCATTAAACGTAACACGAAATTTCTGTTACAAATAAATATAGAGAAAATGAAGAAAATGCGAGAATACTTTAAGTATAATCATAAATCTGTAACAGTTATTAAAAATGCAAATATTAGTAATGCATAGATAAATAAATTTTACTTAAAATGTAAAATGAAATTTAGACGAAATTAAAGCTGCTTTTAAATATATGGTATATTTTTAACATAATGATTAAAAAAAAATTCAAAATAAACAGAGTATGCCCAGTATTAAGTGACATGAAATCTGAATTTCTGAGAGAAATAATAAAGCAAAGAAAATACAAGATGAAATTATAAGATGTGTATGGAAATGAAAGAAGAATTCTTGAAATTTTTGTAATTAAGCGGTAATACAGTAAAAATACAATAATGGTACAATAATTTTCTATACGTGTGCACGCACCCACACTTGTGCACGCACGCTTAAAATATTTCTCATTTAATTTAATTAAATATTACGTGCTTTATAAATATGAATTTCTTATTTTTTAATTAGATTGAATGATCGAAAAGAGAAACAGAAAATTGTAAAAATTAATATAAATGAACATTAAGTAAATGAATGGTTTTATTAAATGATTAGAATTTATATTAGTTCTTTTTATGTATGATTAGTTCTCGAACATGTAATATTTATCACAGATCTAAGTAATTATTCAGATTAACGGATATTACGTCGATAACCTTGATCTTAATGTGTTATCGGGGTCACGATTCTGAATAATCTTCAAAAGATTTCAAGTGGCAGTGGCTGTTTGTTCTAAAGTTATTAACAAATAAAGTTTAAAAAACAATGTCTTATTTTCTATCATATACGATATTAAAAATTATCCTATATCCTCCTTTCGCGAAAGTCGTATACTCGACAGTATATAGCAAAAATAAGACATTATCCTTTAAACTTCATTTGTTAATAATGATTCGTTGATTCTACTAATGAATTTATTCATAGCTTCAAAATTATCATTCATGTCCTTTGCTGCATCTTTTATATTGATATGCAGTAGTACGAACAAGTTGTACAAGTTTGCTTAGTTGCTTTTATTCATGTCATATTTGACTCTTAATCCAATTTTTTGATTTTTCGGATGTGGATTTCCACACTAAGCTAAATTTGGTGACGTTCTTCACGATTCTACACTATATAGTCAGGTCTGAAAAAAATGAAAATCAATATGTATATGTATAACTTTTTAATATACTTCTTTCCTTTCATTCTTTTGTAAAGTATTATGTCAAAATTGTAATTAAATTTTTAAAATATAGTTATTTGTTTAATAAAGAATAGGTACATACATATGTATTAAATCTATGTAGTGCCTAAACACTTTCGGCAAAATGCTATTTTTCAACAATATTTATATAATTTTTATCATCTACATCTATAAACAATTTTAATAGAATTAAGAAATATGCGAAATACTTTTTATTATTTGTTAGATTTGTTTTAGCAAAACCGTGCAACAAGTGACGCAATTTCTATCACTATTATGTAATTGACGATCCGTAAAAACTTTGAATTTTTATCTTTTATAATTAATTTTTAACTTTGTCGAAAAATCCGCTCCAATATTTTTATTTATTAACTATAATTAAATCAAAATTATATATGTACATTAATATGTCTTTGCTTGTATTTTTCAAATAATATTCAAAAATAAGTATATATACATTGCAAACGCGCATAAGCATGTTCAATAGACTGATGAGGAATTTCTGAAAAAAATGATATACATATACATTAAAACCTATTAAGAATACTTTTGATTTTAATTTATATAGACAAAAATTATTATCCAACATTTAAAATATTAGATTGTATAAGATTGTAAAATTGGTTTCAACAGCAGAAATTCTTTAGCAGAAATATAATTATACAAACATATTTTTATGTATTTTTATGTTTTTTACATTTTTTATGTTTTTTTCTTTTCTAAATTATAATTTTATTCAATATAGCTATGTTTTTATTTCTTGATAAATATTCACATATTTCCTTATATAACTCAAAATTAGCTTAATAATTTAATTATAATTGCAGAAAAATATTTAATAGTAATTATTTCTGATATTTATTATTATTATTGCATGTGTAAACGTTCAAGAGTGTTTTCTCATTTTATAATGTTTTCGCAAGAATAGCAAGTTCTGTGATTGCCATAGTAAGTTTCGTGAATATTATGGTATTCATTTATTGCTCTTTGCTAATTGCGATATGTCAGAACTATTTTTAGCACATATCAGTTACATTTTCAGTAAAAAAATAAAAATTCATAAATGTTTGTGTGCCAGAGAGTTTCGTTTACTTCGATAACACTGTAGAATTGAAATATGTATATGAAATATGTATATGAAAATCAGGACATGCTCCAGTTATGTATTATTTTTATAAATTTAATTATTTATAAATTCAGCGAAGGTAGGAAACGAAAAATATAGAAGAGAAAGAGAAAGAATGAAGGAGTAGGGCAAAAGTGATAAATAGATAAATCAGTAAATGAAGACTCCCGGGAAAGAGTGCTACGATAGAAGCAGAATTCAAACTATTACTGGTCATTATCTTTTTATCGTTCTTGTTTTATTTTAAAATATAGCCAAAAAAAAGACGATTTTAATGTAATCCAACAAAAATTAAGCTTAAAAATCTATTTACAAGGCGATGCAATGGTTATTAATAATACATATTTTGAAATAGAATAAATTTCTTTTTTATTACAAAAATTATATAGTCTATATCGATACAATTTTTTTATATAAGAATATATACTTATTATAAATATATATATATATATATATATATATATATATATATATGTATATATAAATATAAATAATTATATACGAAATCTATTCATGTATAATATATCCATATATATATATATATATATATCAAATTTTAAATAAAATAAAACTTATATTTTCGATCGAAACAGATCTTAGTACGTAAATACATATTTCTTATGGGAATTTATATACATTCTGATTCTGCAGCGTGTCGAAATATTTTTCTGGACTTAAAGCATATTTATTAGCAGAACCAGTATAATAATATTACTTATCATGTGATTCTGCTGATAAATGCGTTTTTAAGTTCGGAAAAACATTTCAGCGTACGATATGCAAAATCAGAATGTATATAAATTTACACGAAATATGTATTTACTAAAATTCGCTTCGTTCGGATATAGGGTTCTTATTAAAAAATTTGATTTATTCATATCGATGTAAGCCACTTCATATTTATTCATATATATATATATATATATATATGCTTCTTTTTTCTGTTAAAAATTTTTCNCTTTTGTTACAAAAGTAAAAATTATTATGAGAAGATAAAAAGAAAAAATATTTAGAAGTATAATTTTTGCATTATTTCTTTTACAAAAAGTTTGAAAAAAATGAGAAAAAAATTGTCGAAAATATGATAAAAAAAAATATATATATATGATTATATGTAGGTAATTTTTTCTTATGCTTCAAACTTGACTTTTTGTAAAAATGCGAAATTTGTTACTTTTTTCATTATTTTTTAAGTTCTAATTATTTTTTTAATTATTATTATTTCTCTTGTACTCTCTCCAAAGAAAAATTTTAAAAGAAAGAAACATTGAAACATACAGCATATACAGGTATATTTTATACACAATTATATATATTTACATGTATATATGTATGTTTATATTATACATATTTTCATATATTTGTATATATTTTTATATAAAAAATTTTTTATCGGGATAAAACTGAAAGACATGTTTATTCCACTATGATAGTAACATTTATGGTATAAAAAAATAAAAAGAAAAAGATAAAAGGGAGGATTATATTTTTGTTAAATTATAATTATATACATATATGTATAATCTTTATTCTTATTTCGGCTTTATAAAGAATTTAATCTGTATAATTTTTACAATATCGGTTCGATAAAAATATCATGATGTTTGTATACAATACAAAGTCACATATCTAATAAAAGTGAAAAGAAAAATATAAATATGTATGTACAATGATATTCTCACTTTAATTTATATGTTTCCATTATCATATATACACAAACAATTTTCTTCTCTATACAATCATAAATTAGAGTAACAACTAACATTTCATTTAGCTGATAAAGATTATTTTGTAATTTTTGAAACGGCTAAAAGGAACAAAAACGAATAAAAAAAGAATATTTTCATAAAATACAAGTTTTCATTTGCTCATATAAACATGGAAATGGCATTTTATTCTCTCCATATGTTCTCTTTGAAAGGTTACAGCAGTGATATTATAGATCGAAGAAGATACATGTTTGCATATAAATCGGATACTTCAAATTTGTCACAAGACGCAATCTTTGCATAATGTAAAAAACTTTAGTGGATTGTAATTCGAAAATCGAAAAGAATGATATCAAACAGCCACTTGTTACGCATTGGCAAGTTTATAACAATTATACTAATTATAAATATAATTGCATCGTGAATCAAACCTTGCCTCGAATACAACTCGATAATGCCGATAATTAATGCAATAAATAAACATATTTTGAGATTAAAAGTTATACTATCAAGAAATATCTCAAATATGTAGGAAAAGATTTTGATAACATTCAATAATATATTGAGAGAGATAATGAAACATAATAATAAACACAAATTGAAAATCTTTTTTAAATTACGAGAAATGCAGTTAATTTATATAATAGAAAATTAGGACAATATACATTTCACATTATTTAATTCTAAAATATAAATTTCAATTTCGTTATTAAATTTTTAATATGCACGTATAACATGATAGTATAGTGCAGAATATACAATGTAAGTTACAAGTATGTTTTAAAACTAACATGTTTCTGGGAAAAAAGAAACGAAAGTACAAATATTCTAATAAATATTATGTTCTAAATGTTTTATTATCGAAATAAATAAAATCCTGATTTACGAAACGAATGCGCCAGTTATATGTGTACGTGTATATATATATATGTATATATATATATATATATATATATATATATATGTATATATGTTAGT
>NW_012130077.1:5715176-5717909 GCF_000143395.1 Atta cephalotes
TATATATATATATATATATATATATATGTATATATGTGTTTAAACGTATGTGCAAATGATGAAGGTCACTTTCAACATCTTTTATAAATAAAAAAAATATCCACCTGAAATTTTTAAAAATAAAGTCATTCAATATTATTCAATATTATATTGTATTCGTAGTCATTATTTCGATAATAAAAAATTTGTGACCTAATGTTTATAAAAACATTTGTTCTTCCTTTTTTTTCAGGAATACGCTCATGAAATTTTAAAACATACTTGTGATTTAACCTGTGCATGAATATACAAAGAATATACAAAAAATATTTGTAATTATTTATGATAGTTACAAGAGTGGCTATACACATATTATTTTTTTACAACATAATATAGCATACTCTTTTTATCGAGCTTTTATGTAACGTACGTTTAAATATCGTAAAAAACTTCCATTTATTTTATTGAGTTATTCATATTTTGCCGATTAAAATGTTGAAAGGCATATTACGTATACATTTGTAATGTACATTTGTAATGCAAAATTTGCGTATCATGGTCTTATTCGACAGATTTTTATTACTTGACGTTGCTACGTATTAATCACTTTTAAATCAATATTATAAAGAGAAATTTAAAATATACCCGCGTGTGTATGTGTGTATAACATAAAATTGTGTGTACAATACATAAAAGTGAAATGAAAGAAATCGATACGATTAATTAGTGACAAAGAATTCTTTCTGTATGTGTGCGAGCGTGCGTGCGTGATTAGAAATTCCTTATTTCTTTTCTAATTCAACTTTTTTTTTCAAATTAATTTTCAGATATGTCAATTACTTATTAAAAAAAACAAAAGAAAAAATCATTGTATTAATATATGTCACATTATATTACAAAAAGTAATTCTTTTGAACATTTAGATTGCAAAAGAGATATCTTTTATCGCATATATTCGGACCAACAATAAAACTTCTTTTATTAAAACCTCTCTTATATATTTCAAGATGAATTATTCTTTTTAGATTCTAATATTAATGTATTCCAGAACGTTTGTATGTTTTTTAACAATTGTTTTAAATAAAATGAGCAACTAAATAGAAATAAATGAATATAAAATATCGGAAAGAAATAAAAAATAAAATAGAAGAAGAAATATTTTCGAAATGTAAAGTCAATAAATAACAAATATATATTTATTGCATTCCTTTCAATTTACACACAAAAAATATTAGTTTAATAGAGATCTTATGGATTTCAAGGATTACAATGATGTCTCGCGCCTTGACGCGCTTTGCTTGTCTTAGCGCGGAGACACTACCGTATCTCCAGATTATTTCCAAATGACATAAAAATGTGACAAACGAGATAATAGAAAAATAATTGTAATAATAAAAATTCTAAAAAAGTTGTTGTTTATTTATGATTAAAAGTTATAGTTCACTTTAATAAAAAGTAAAGAAATAACGAATAAGAAATAAAGAAATATTATTATTATTATTAAGTTGCATAGGATAGAATAAATTCTAGCGATTAATGTAATCAGGAAACTCATTATGTCTTTATTGAACAGAGAAATTTTTTTAATTTTATTTGGAGCATTTAGAAAATGAGATATACCTACTTTTCACAAAAAAACTAAAAGTAAAATGGAAAAATAACAACTAAAAATAAAATAAAAAAGGAAAAACCTTTGTTTATAGCAGCGTATTAGAAATATATATATTTAAGGAAAAACATTAATCATTACTTGCATATTTTATTGAGAAAAAAAGATTCAGATTTAGCAGATATATAAACAGTTAAAAAAACGAAATTAATAGAAACGACTAATAAATGAGTAATTTTCTTATAATTTAACATTATAGTTAATGTTAGATGAAAGTTTAGTCATAATAATTAGCAAAGCAGTTAATAATTTTTTTATCAAAGTAAATGCATATGTACATAATTTATTATATGTAAAAGAAGCAAATCTTCATTATGTTTGCTTATTAATAAATAAGCATAATAACTGAGATCGGTCAATTCTTTACAAGCAAGCCAAACTTTGATGCTCTAAGAATCTACACCTAGAGATAAGTTAATATAAATTAATGTCCATGAACCTTTTTACAGGGTAGATATACAAGAATATACAAGAATGGAAAGAAAATAAAAAGAAAATGTTTCTTTTAAACCTTTTGGACCTTTCGATAAAGATCGAAATTTAGAATTAAGATTTTAGCTTTTGTAGAAATACATACACTGAAAAAATTGAGTTAACCTAAAATATATATATATATAATAACTAGATTGTTGTCTGATGAAATATGAATATAATTTTAATTAAGATAACAAATTTGGTCGCGCGTTAAAAATAATAAAACTTTACAATATAAAAATATATAGTAATATCTTATCAATATCTTATTAATAATATGTGGTAGCTTTTCAATGATAATATATGGATATCAAGAACTTTAGCAGTCAATTTTAATCAATAGTCAATTTTAATTAATTGTAGGTGTTATAAGTAAGAGTCATAAAAATTTACATTTTATCTTCAAATCCAATTTTGGGGACTCGCGTTTAAAGAACCATTTTATTAGAATATCGGTGAAAAGTAACTCTGCGATTTTTATTTTATTCTGTGTGATTTTTTTTTATTTATAAGAAATAAAACTCTACCTTTTCCATATTACGGATATGCTACATATATACACACATATATATATATATATATATATATATATATATATATATATATATATA
>NW_012130077.1:5720630-5725717 GCF_000143395.1 Atta cephalotes
ATATATATACACATATATATATATATATATATATATATATATATATATATATATATACATATATACATACATATATACACACATACATACATACATATTTACATACATACTGTCCACGGGTGATTATCAATCATTATAACTAGAAATTCTATACAATAAATATACAAAATCAAAGCAATAGGAATCTGCGCTGTATTTCGTGCGTTAACAATTGATACAAATATATAAACATAAGATGTCAGGTTAAATAATAAAATTAATAATACATTGTCATCTCTTAAAACTAAGAACGAGACGGATTATTAATTTTATTATTTAACCTAATCTTATATTTATATATTTGTATCAATTGTTAGCACGAAATACAACGCAGATTCTTATTGATTTTGTACATTTATTATATTTTGAATTGAAAGAATCTTAATTTTTAATTTTTGTACAAATTCTATTCCACCAATACTTTTTTAATCACATGCCACGTTAATTTAAACAAATTTTTTTCTCTAATAGTTATAATAATAATTTTCAGATATTTGGATATTTCTGTATGCACAAATCGGTATCACATCTAAACGATCTGATTACATACAAAAACATTTGATTGTAACCAGGAATTTTGTTTGTTTCCATCCAAATTTGCTTAATCAAATATATCTTATTAATTCAACTATAATTGGTTTTTCCGTAGGTAACTAAATGATAAATGTTTTATTTATAAATAGAACATATAAAAAGATTTACATATAAAAAGATTTTATTTTATACTAAATAAAAAAATATTTACAAAAGTAAACCGCATTAGTATATAAAGAAGACATTTAAACAAGTGAGAAAATGTTTTGATTTTTCTCTCTTTTTATTAAATTTGTCAAACTTATATTAAAAGTGTATTAAAATAAAAGGTTGACAAAATAATTAATTTGTATATAGACATACTTGACATTCAATAAATTCAATAAATCGTTGATAAATCCCGGTTATTGCAACGCATTTAATGTGAAGGACAATCTGTAGTAGTAAAAGTAAATGAATTTGCCAATTGAAAATACTTAATTGATCACAAATGTAATTGTCAATTATGTGACATCTTGTAAGCTTAATGCTTCTTAGATATGCAAGATAATTATTTATCATGTTTACTACTATACAATAATTTTATGTATAAATGTTTCATATACGTTTTTAAGATTAAGATTACTTTAAATTTTCAATCGCATAAATATGATAATAGATACACGTAATTGCATGTAAAGTTAATATATACATTTACACGTTTAGCAAAATTATTAATCATAAAAATTATTAATAATTAAAAATAAAACAATTGGTGCTTTTAATTAATAAAAAAATAAAACGAAAAGAGAAAGAAGAGAGGAAAGGAAGAAATAGAAATGTATTATATAATCATATTTATACGATACAAATTGTATTTATATTAAATTTATATTAGATTTTTAAAATATAAATTAAGTTTATAATTAATTTTGTGAGCCACTATATACTCGAGTTTCTCAGTGAATGTTTTAAACAATTTTTGCACACAGCGAAACTAAATTTGTTGGTTTGCACGCGTGTTAATTAGCCTATCATAACTGATGCGCCCAGTTAAAAAATGCAAATAAAAATTAGGAAAAATTATTGCGAGTAGAAAATTATAACATTCAGATGCAAACTAATTACGTTTTTGATATACGTATAACTATATACAAACGATATAAAATAAAAAAAAAATGGATGTTGTATTATTTACATTATAGCTTGAAGCTTAAAATGTACTGAAATACTAAAGGAAAAATTCTAAATATCTTTATATCTAAATATATATCATCCTAATTTAACAATTCAATCTATTTCACATGAAATATTTAAATTAATTAATAATTTATTCTTATTTTTAAAATAATATTGTATAATATTACATTAGAAAATGACAGTGATTTTTCACACAATAAAAATAATAATAATTTGTAATAGCTTCACTCTAATTAATGGTTTAATAACATATCCTACTTATACATTATAAATTAAAACAAATAAAAGATATCTGAGATATCCAAATAAAATCCATCTATAATATGGGTTGTCCGGAAAGTTCGTGCCGATTTTGAAGGAAAATTGAAACGCAGAAGATTTAAATTTTTAATTTCATTTATTAAATTTAAATCTTTTTGCGGCACGAACTTTCCGGACAACCCAATAATATACTTTATTTTAAAAAATTCTATTTATGGGGATATTGAAATAAATTATATTGAAATAAAGCGAGAATCAAATCTTTATTTTATCAACTTACAAAAATAAAATATATTGTTTATATAATATTTGTAAATAAACAAAAAAGATTTTTCTTTAACTTTGACATTGGGCTTTATTATTGAATATAATAAAAAATAAATAAAAAATAAATTAAAAATAACAAATGAAATAAATTACATTATCTTTCAAAATGAGTTTTAAAATAATTTTATTAATCATAAAAAGAAAATTCCTTAAGACTTACTTTACAATTATTATTAACTTTGTCTGTAATTGAACATTATTTAATATTTCATGTAAAACGGATTAGATAAATTATAAATTAATTTAAAACAACATATCGAAATAATATATTAAAAATATAACAAACGTTATATATGTATATACTCGTATTTATAAATTAAAATAGATAATTCAATATTTAATTAATTAAAACATTTTTTCCCAATTTAATACTTAAGTGCTTTTTCTTTGTATAGGTATATTATAAATTTTTATTATATTATATTTAATAATAAATAATTTATTTTATCATAATAATTATATATTTTACTGTCTCTTCTTTTTTTTATTAGAAAGAATAACTATAGAAATAGGAAAAGAGAGGAAATTTAAATACATTATTTTGTATTATTAAGTTTGATACACCTATCAACCTTTTTATTATAATGATTTATTATAGTAATTTAACGCTTATTTTCTTTCTCTCTCTCTCTCTCTTATCTTCTTTATACTTAAATAAAATATGTATTTTATCCAATGATTACTTAGTATCACAATATACAATTTTATAAATTATTTTTTAATAATATAAAATATAATTTAAAATTATCACAAATATTAATAGTTTAAATTTCTTAAATGGTAACAAATTGTGATATAACATTAACAGATTTTATGTAAGTTTTAATTATATATTTCAGATAATTTAATAGCTGTTTTAATTTTTAAAAGATATTTTATAAAAAAGATTATTTTAACGATATTTAATTGACAATTTAATAAAAAGTAATAATTTTGTTATAATTATTAGTCTTATATTAATATTAAAATGTGCAATAAACATATCTCGTGAAATATTAAAATTCGCATAAAAACTGGTTATTTTCAGATAAATATTATATACTAGATACATAAAATTAAAATGATTTTTTTAAATAAATAACATTTCTCAGCGTCAAACTATTGATAAATTATTTTTTAAAGAATTATAATTGATAAAAATATTTTAAATATTTTTATACATTTTTGTATACATTATATATAATTGCATACATTGATTAACTATTAAATTTATCATAATAATCTTAAAAAATTGTTTATGATTATAAAATCGTCAAAAAAAACTATCAAGATAAAACTATTAAATCATTTTTTGCTACTTACTCGAAAATGACCAGTATTCATGCGCGATACAACTTTTGTATTACGCATTAAATTACAATTACAATTTATATTACTATTACATACAAACATATGTAATAGTATATATATTTATGTATTAAATTACTATTACAATTTATATTACACACACAATTTTATGTTGCATATTGTGAATATTTTTATGCGTGTAGCGTGATTAACAAAGAAGGTAAGCTAAAACCAAGAGTACTAAAATTAATTTTACATCACATATATTTTCTTAAAACTGTGACTATTTTTTTCAAAACCACTTACAAATTAGAATTTTTTACACAACAAATAAAAATAATTTTCTAAAATTATGACAAAGTGCTACGTACAATACACTTCTAATATTATTAGCTTGAACATTATAATATATTATAATCCCAATTCGCGTAAATTTCTTATAAAATGCTATTGTAAAAAATATTGATGAGTAATCAAAGTTTTGTACCACTCCGAGCAATTTGTTCGTGAAGAGCTTTCTACGAGTCCAATTTCGATGAAGATCCGAGAATAGGCTACTTAAGCGGGTAATTGAAGGAACGAACGCGAAGGAATTGATGAAATAGGATTTCTTCGAGAAAATGAGTGGCTCGTCTGCATCGATTCTTCAAAAGAACACTTAAACATTTCTTATGTTCGTCGAGCTTTTAAACATTAAATATATATCTCTTAAAAATATCTCTGTAGCATTGATATTCGTGAAAACAGATGTTAGTGCAGTAGAAGAAATAATTTTCACATTAAAATAAATGTATAAAGAAGAAATAACATTAAAAAATTTCTACATATTATTTTATTATATAGAAGGTTCTAATGATATATACTTATGTGTATACATGATGATATATAGATGATATATATATATATGTCCCGAAAGAATTTTATTGGTTTTATATATGCCGACTAACTTATATAATTTAATAAATGTATACTAAAATTTAAATTTTCTGCGTTTCAATTTTCCTTCAACATCGACACGAACTTTTCGGATAACCCAATATGTATTGAATGTTGATTTGCGTGAGTGTGTGCTTTATAATTCTATATGCATAATAGATAAATAATAGCTATTAAGAGGACAGAAATGTTAATAATTAATATTATGGCGCTAATTATAGTAATAACAATATCATCTTTATGATTTAGAATGTAAATAATCGTCTATATAATAGAATCGTTTAATAATAAGAATTACAGATATAATATAATTTCTCTTATATTCAATTTAAAATCTCTTTTTTTGTTTTCAGAAAATAATGAGAAATCAGGTAATTACATTCGACAAAACATTTAAGTATCGATCCTATTGATGAATCCTGCTAGCAGATTTTTATTTTTTTTAAATATACATCGATGTTCTATACAAATTTAATCGTCCATATATATATATATATATATATATATATATATATATATATATA
>NW_012130077.1:5729845-5741948 GCF_000143395.1 Atta cephalotes
AATGTATATTGCGTTAAGTGTTGTTAAGTGTAAACATAAAACTAGATGTTATATATCGTTATATATAAATATTATGTAAAGAAAAAATGATCTATAAAAGAAATTAATGTAATTATAATAAATAATTAATATTTAAAATTGAAAATTATTACGGTTTATATTGTTATAATATATATTGATGTAGTATATTTTATTTCAACTATTATATATGTACAATAAACATCTCGAATTTGTTTCAATTTTTCTTTGATCTATTATTTAAGCAGAATGATCTATTATTTAAATAAAGAGATGATGTATAATCGGAAATAGAGTTTCAAATATTTTGAGAGCCACAATAAAACATTTTTTTATGTGTAGAGAGGAAAAGCATGCTGGCACAGTATATTTTAGTTTATCGTAAGAAATTTTGTTAATTATATATTGTTCGACAAATTTAAATTATTTTTCTAAACGAACGGTACCAAGTAATTCTTATAAATTTTTGGTCGTTGAATTCGTAGATAAAATTGTAAAATTATGTTCAGTTGTTGAGAAGTTCGGTTGTTACATCAAGTTGTTGAAAAAATTGATATTAAAAGTAAATGACATTTTTGTGTTCTTTTGAACTAATATATATATCTCAAAAATATGACGTGGGAGCAATTTCATTTACGGATTCATTTTCAGTAACAAAAAATCTATAAGAATCACTTGTTTCCATTCGTGATTTAAAATCCGTATCGGATAGTGTTATTATACAATAAACAATAAAGACATACTTATTAAGAATTTTTTTATATATTTGCTTAAAAAAGTTTTGTCCTGACTCTGAATTACTTCGTTTATTGAATCATTAATAAAACTTTAAAAAATTGGCGACCTCACTAATTTCAATGACCTTGACGTATATGTTGTTCTGAGTGATCTCCCATAAGTTTTAATCGTCGCTTATCCTTCGTTAAAAAGATATTAACAAATAAAATTGACAATATAAACGATTCTGCTTCGATGAAACAATTCTCTGCTTTAATCCTATAGGTATGCACACTGTGTGCATATCAGAAATCCTAACGTAATTTGTTAAATCGAGATTTTTTTCGTGTTTCTGAATTGTTTCTGAACTTAATTCTATCGACTTTTATATATTATGGATTTATTCTTTAATCAATTCTCCATTAATTGAAAAAAAATTAATTGAAATATGTCCATTTTTATGAAATACGGAAATTACGACAATAAATATGGATAGCATATGAGGTATCTCGAGTATGTACATCAAGGGTAGAAAAAAAGAATGTGTATAGATAGGGTTAAAAATGCAATTATTTTCTTATATAAGTTTTTAGAGCAGAGAATTTGTGTTTTCAAAGCAGAGAATTTTTTAATACGTATACAAATTTTCTATTTTAAAAACACAAATCCTCAAGGAAGTCAAAGTCATTGATATTTTCCATCGCTTGTTATTTATTAAAAAAGTTATAAACAAAACAATTTTTATGAATAGCAATTTATGAACACAATTTTTGAACACAAAGTATCATATTTTAACAGTATTTCTCCTAGACAAGAGAGGAGGTGGGGTAAACTTCGCTTCGCATGAAAAGTTGAACGTTCCTAGGCAGGGGGGATATTATTTAAATTATATATAGCAGAAATATAATGTTATTTCTATAACATATATCGAAGTCAATGAATCAATGAAGTCGCCAATTTTTTTTTTAAATTTTACCGATAATATTATGTAATTCAAACTTGCTGATAGATAACATATACTTCGCAAAAATCTTTTTTTTTCGTTTTACGTTATATACAAATATTTTTATTGAACAATTGATGCTTTTTCGTTCTTGCAGCTAAAGAAATCTTATCGAGGTCTAAAATTGTTACTTTGAGAATTGTGAGCAATTCAGATTTTTTTAATGTTCTTCTATTTTCCTTTTTTTATTCTTCTCATCTCAAGGTACACTTTCTTTCTTTTAATGGATAATTCTCGACAATGTTCACTAGGACGAAAAAGAAAAAGGATGATAGGTACTAATCTCGGCATTTGATTCTCAATCCCTTCCCATTCCTTACACCCGACTCAATTCAATTATTATATTCGTATATTACGTATATTTAATATATATATTCGTATATTTAAAAAAACATAATGCATCTATAGTTCACAATTTTAATTTGCTATGCTTCGAATCGCGCTTCAGTTCGATCGATTGCATCCTCGTATTTGAGCGGATGTTTAGGGACGGATATGAGAGTCGCGTGTTTGAATCCAGCAAGTATTGGATTCGGCTGTGCAACATACTGCGATTACTTCCTGCAAGTAAAAGTGCTTATTGACGCAATCAGGATAAACATTAACAGTTTCATTTATCTTGCTCTTACTTTTTCTTTGATTTATGTATTTTTATAAATTTCAAATCCGTTTAAAATAATTATGTATTTTGACAAAAAATTGCATGTTTTATGCAAACTTTATTCTTTCAATTTTCAATAATCAATTAATCTAACATTAATTGATACTAATGGATTTATCTAGCAAAATAGTTATATCAGTAATAGAAAGTAATAGAAATAAATTTAAAGATAATAAAGTATTATAATGTAATTTATGTATAGAGCTGCAAGTATGTGTATCTATTTAAACGTTTTATATGTCGATGAAACTTAAATTCGTACACATTACATAAGCATATTAAAATATTTCTTACATAAAATATTAAATAATATTTCTCGTTTAAACTTTGCTTTTGAGATTTAACAATCTATAATTTTGCAAAAGTAGATCATCGGTATTTCAAATTCTCAGTATTTTTAATGAAAATTATTATACTAATTTATAATTAAAAGTAGTATCAAGTTTATTTCCTGTTTTTAGAAAAAAATATAATTCCATTTAGAATATCTTATATATCATTGGAGGAAAACGTACTATAGTTTTTAGTTATAGTGCCTGGCTTTTAGTGTCTGTTTCCACATGACAAATCACAATTTGATTAATTGACTGGATCAGTCGACTGGCTGATTAAACGTTGTTCATTAGGAGAAAGACGTGAACTTAGACGATCTCTAAGTAAGATTATTACATAATAAAAGAGACTTTTTTACGAGACCTCCGAAATATGCTAACAATAAGTAAACTGCATAAATTAAATGTAATTAAAATGACATTCTCCATAAATTAAATGTAATAGAAAAATTGAATTAAATGTAATAGAAAAATTGGGATAATATGAAGAACAATATCGTTTAATTCATGAGAGTGTGTGTGAAAGAGAAAGAGAGAGAAAGAGAGAGAGAAGTAGATTTTCATATAATATTTTAATTAGACATATAAATCCAGTTCTCTAAGAAGTCCATGTTTTTTCATATGTACAAACTACTAGTCTGTAGACTATTAATTCGTAAGCACAGTTCTTATACGAAGAAAACGTTATCACGTCATGTGACAGCTTTAGAGCGCCATATTGGACTAAGCAATGGTAATTATGGTAGAATTTAAAATAATATAACCTCATTGATGAAGCAGTGAAAAATTACTAGGAATAGATCGATGTGAGTGATGTCATAAGGATTGTGTCAGTTGTCTTAAATGACAACTTGAAATGATAATAATTCTTATATTTAATTATTTCTCTTTAATACATTTGTTATCATATCCTGGCTGAGAGTCCACAACTGTGCAGCTAATGCAGAATCCAGTGCAGCATTCGACGGTTGGCAATGGCAACAGTTGTTAAAATAGCTACCTGTTACACCCTCTAATTCAGGAGCAGTAGCGCAGAATATAACAGTGCTCGCTGCTTGTTGCTGGAATATTTTATATTCGATTATTATTTTACCTATTCTTCATAATATGAACATAAATTAAAAGTGCACAATAATATAACGAAGATAATAAAAAATGCAACTAAATAAGATTTATCATATAAATTCATTTACATATTAAATATTGAGGAGATAAAACTAAACGGTCAATCCTCTTTGTATTATTTTAAAGAGTATCTATACTCTTCAAAATTTAAATCTATAGTGCTTCAAATGAATTAGGAGATTTATATCATACCAATGATTTTGTGAATGGTCGTGCTAAGGCAAACAATAATCGGTACAACCACCATTGACGCGATAAAGATGTAAACACTAGGTTACCGGGATGACAAGCAAATACGCCTATGGAGGGCCATTGGCGTGCCAGTTCTTGCACGAATAAAATATTACAGAGCTTTGATTCATTGTATGCTGCCATCGCCCAATATTTGTATGCTGGTACAGACAAAGACTGGTGAAGATCTTCTACAGTTCGTATTGATGAAAATCTATATCAAAAATATATCTGATTACAAAAATTCTCAATATAAATGACATTATTACAAGAAAAATATCAAGAAGTTACCTATGTGATTCACTGGAAACTACTACGATTCTAGGATTGTTAGAACTCTGTATAGTCTGTTTCAATAGAAGAGTCAAATAAAATTGTGACAAGTGATTAACTTGAAACGTTGTCTCATAACCATCTTTTGTAAGTTGATAAGGTAGTCCAAACACGCCTGCATTTAATATAAGAATGTCCAGAGATCTGAAAAATTAGAAAATTTCATATAAACAATATATAATATATCAAAATAATTATAACTACTGTTATAACTACTAAAAAATTTACTTAAATCTCTGCTTAAATTGTTCAGCAGCTTCACGTACACTGCTCAATGATGATAAATCCATTTCTAAAGCTACACAATTTGCAATATCTTTCTCTTGCTGAATACGTCTTATAGCGTCATTAGCCTTTTTCATATCTCTACAAGCTAATATTACATTACAACCATGCAAGGCTAATGATCTAGCTGTTTCAAATCCTATAGAAAGTTTTGTCTAATTAGTAAAATTGTACAATAATGTTATAACTATAATTATTCTCACTTACCAATGCCTGTATTAGCTCCTGTAATAAGAGCGACTTTGTTACGCAGATCTCGGCCATGTAATACTGCCAAGGCAGTACTACTTCCATCGAATCTTTGTCGTATTATTTGAGACATCTCTCTGTATTCAGTAGCAAATGCTAATCGTGGATCAGTGTAAGTTGTTGTACGATTTGTATGGTCGATATATAAAACTTTACCGTCATCTGATATACATCTCTCCCATCCAGGTGGTAAATCTATTTAATTTTTTAAATTTAATCTTTACTTTTAATTCTATAACAGTTAACTTTTAACACTTTTAATAATTTAACAAGTTCTCTTTTTTTATTTTAATATTAATTTTGTCTAATATAAAGTGATCAATAAATTAATATATTGATAAAATCTTTTAATGTAAGAGGCTGAGCACAATCAAAAGAACAGGGAATTGATAATAAAAATTTCAACTCAAGCTTATAGCACACACAAAAACATAAGGCAGATATAAGCAGTAAGCAAATTGGTCAATTATAGTAGAGACCGTAAGGCCAGTAGTGAATTCAATGTTGCGATTTCCTTGTTGCTTACGTCTTATTGCTTTAGGTTTTTAGTTATTCCTTCCATTTACATCGATTCTCAGATAATCTCACTTGTGACGTCATCGACTCAGTTGAATGTGCGTTCCTTTTGCATTCTGACAAGTGAAATTTATCTGATTTTTCCTATAATCTGTAAGATTGAGACCATGTGCTTTAGTGAGTCTCATAAACTCACTTTACAAGTGAGATTCGAACCTGTGTTGTCCTGATAACTTTTTACCAAAGTAAGCAAATAATGATATCATTAATCTGTATAAAATACTCGGCTCACTTCAGACTCAGTTTACTTGTGTGCAAATGGAATGCAACTTTTGTACGTGCCATGGGCTTTATAAAAATCTATCGATACTTTCCAGCAAGTAACACAATGTGATCCAATGATCATGTCATCTTTGGGAGTTTTTTAGCAGAGGCATAAATTGACTCAAGAGTCATTCTGTCTGTTTCTTAATGATTATCACACAAGGACAGGATCTCTAAATATATATGGATATTGATGAATGATAATAATAAAAAAAAAGGGAGATAATAAATCCTAATAGATCTTTAAAGATGAAAGCGAATTTTATATAAATCTTTATTTATTCCTATGAGGTTTGAAGAATCTGGTTGAGTGTAAGGAAACTAAATGAATAAAAATGAATAATATAATGATAAATGATAGAATAAAGTGGAAAGAGAAGAAATGATTTAAGGTTAAGTTGTTGATTGAGAATCTTCCTCAGACTCATATAACTAGTATATTTCCTATGTATGGGATTCTCATGTCAATTTGTATCTCTTGCTGTAAAGCTCTCTTCGTTTAACATTAGCAAACAACAAGAATATAATGATTCATTATATTACACTGTGTCATCTGTGTCATGCTGGAAAGCATCCTATGCAAATACTATGAAATACATAGCTTTTGATAGGTTGAAATTCTTATTCTCTGTTCTCTATTCCTTACTTTTTTAATTATACGTAGCATATAAT
Source organism: Atta cephalotes (assembly GCF_000143395.1). NCBI lineage: Eukaryota > Metazoa > Arthropoda > Insecta > Hymenoptera > Formicidae > Atta > Atta cephalotes. Next base: position 5,736,312 of record NW_012130077.1, read on the forward strand.
AAAAGTGAAATGAAAAAATCAAACGTAACCTCCGTTGACAATCTTTTTACGGCCAGTTCTAGGATGCGTCCACTGCGTGCCTTTCGTATAGTGACTGCAACACGATATGTCATGAGAATACACTCGCCTATTTCAATTAATCTTTTTGTATCATGAAACATGCAAACTTCATATTGATTACTTCACATAATAAACGTTTCCATCTAACGTTGTTCTCTCTTCCCATCCCGGCGGTAATTCATCCTCGCTATCGGAATCATTCAAAATAGTCATGACTGAATCACTGAATCCATAGATCGGTTTTCGGTGATAAACTTAAAATGAAAAAAAAAACAGATAGATGTTTGATAATTTAATATTTGTCAAAACCGAGAAAGAGTTCTAGCACAGTTTAATTAAGGAACAGAAAACAGATTACAGATTATATGAATCCCTATTCCAATCGTGATTATGTTCAGATTCTAACCAGAGTGCCACCTATATATCACTGCATCTTGTTATTTACCAAAAGTTAAACAAGGATGACATAACACTTGGGGACACTGGGAATCCGAACACGCTATTATATGTCATAATAAAATTTAATTATTAATAAGTAAATTGAAAGTTTTCCTTTATTTTTCGTCATATTTATAAATTATGCTGCGCTTGGAAGGAAGTTTCAACAGCAACAATTGGTCGCGTCATATCCTTTTTGACCAATGAGATTGGAGACTTTGGTCGGATTTTTATTTCTAGAGTCTTTAGGCGGGACCAATCAAAAAACATCATTCGATGTCCTAACTCTTAGGCCGAGTTCACACTTTAACGGAAAAGTGGAAAGCGGATAAGCGGAAGCCAATCGAAACTCGCAGTAATAGTAATAGTACATTTTGCTTGTCTTTGGCTGTGGTCAAAGTCTAGCTGCAAGTGTTTTGAAGCATTTGATGGACCAATTAGAAGAAAGAATTTTATAAACTGATCAATTAAAAAACGCTTCAAAGCGTTTGCAGCATCGTGTTGACCGTACCCTTTGCTTCTGTCTTTGCGCAAATTCTGATTGGCTTCCGCTTTTCCACTTTTCGTTTTTCCGTCAAGGCGTGAATCCAACCTTATGGTTTCCGCAAATTCTATGTTCCATACAAAACTTCTAAAAATGATGTAATATTACTTCCGCCGCATGGCAAAAGTTGGATTGAGTTCAACTTTTGTCGCGCGATGGAAATTATATATCTATTACTTCCGAGCAAGCGAGACATTGATTGACTATCGCGCCACTTCCGCCGCGGAAATTATTGCACTAGCCTATAATTCTTCTATATATAGATAGTCAGCATGCTTTTGTAATTTTTACCTTGTTTGAAGATACAGAATCGACTGAAGATTTACCTGAAGATTTAGTACAGAGACGAATCATTACTACTTTCGATACAATTTTATCGATAGTGTCAGAAAATGTATGTAATCACGTAATTCTCAAATTGAAAATAGATGTACTAGCAATAATGTACGAGCGATTTCGACGATAACAGAAAAAAAACCGGCATGACCTCTCTCAGATTCAGAAAGACTTGTAAAATAAATGGAGCGTCCATTGTAAATTATGCATAAGGCTCTTATCTTCGTTGCTCTCGGCCACTTCCCAGCTTGCCATAGCGATCAATCAATTCATTACTAGAAAAGAAGAGATTATTTCTTTCTCTTTTTATCAAGTCTTCAGCTTCTCTCGTATGAATGCTCCGTCTATCTTATGCATGATCTACAATGGGCAGTAGCAGTAGTGGATTAAGGAGTAGGCGTCCAGAAATCGACCAATCATAGTTGAATGAGAAAAATAATCAACTATGATTGATCGATTTTTACGCCTACTCCTCAACTACTGTTACTGCCCATTGTAGACTATACATAAGTCTATGCTCAGGTTTTTCTCTGGCAAAAGCCAGAACTTATGACTCAAGAATGCCATCTATTTCCGTTTAAAACGAACGCCTGACAAAAGCGCGGGTAACAGTCCTCCAAACAGTCCAAATTTCCAAAGAAGCCACAACGAGTTAAACGAGTGTAGTTGTTTCTTCGGACTATTTTTCACATAGCTGCATTTTTTATCGTGGAATCACTGGAGCACGCTAAATTTATAGTGTTAATCTAAAAGAATCGACACAATGTTCGAGGCACGTTTGGTACAAAGCGCGATCCTGAAGAAGGTGTTGGATGCGGTAAAGGATCTTCTAACCGAGGCGACTTTCGAATGCTCTGACTCGGGCATTCAAGTCCAGGCGATGGACAACGCACACGTTTCTCTCGTCTCGTTGAATCTCAGGAGCGATGGCTTCGACAAATATCGTTGCGATCGAAATTTATCAATGGGGATGAGCATTAGTTGGTGAGCACAGACATAATAATTTAAAGGTTATGCGCCGAATGATTGTATTTTGAACAAAGAGATGGTACTTGTGTTTCTTTTGGCTGCTTTTGCTTTATGTCTTTTGCTATATGAAGTAAAATAAATGTATGTGCAATTTTTGAGAAATGCATACAAAAGGGACAAAAGAACTAGAATCAGAAAATATAATAATTAATGCACTTTGTATAACAATAATCAATCATGAAACCTACTTCCAGTATGTCAAAGATATTGCGATGCGCTGGTGCAGAAGACACGGTAACCCTCAGAGCATGGGACAATCCCGAGTCGGTCGTTTTTATATTCGAATCGCCCAACAAGGAGAAGTTAGCCGAATATGAGATGAAATTGATTAATATGGATCAAGAACATTTGGGTATACCTGTGAGGTTTACTTATGTTAAATTAATAGAGTAGATATTAATGAGCTTTGTACAATAAGTCATTACCTAAGCCAGAGCTGTCCAAGGTTAGTGTTTTTTGGTTTGAAATCGAAATATACCACATCTATTATCATTCCTATTTCCTATTTTTGTATTCACATCTACTGTCATTCCTATTTCTTACTTCATTGCTGTTTTGTCATAGCACATGACCATCGGTCTCAGGGACGATATTAGTTTGACATTATTAAAAATTTTTTACTTGTGCCTCACTAAGTTTAAAAATATTCTGTTATTTATATTTTTGTAGTTAAATATATTATGAATAATAATATCTTATAATATTAGAGTAACAGAATTTAGTTTTAAACACATTGAAAGACACACAGGTCAATAACTATTAGCGATTTTAGTCTAATATCATCCATGAAACCGAGCATCGCGCACTATGACAAAACAGCAAGTAAGGAATAGGAACAGTAAGAGGTGCGAACCAGTTTTGATTTCATTTGAAATCAAAAAAACATCCGATCTTGGACAGCTCTGATCTAAGCTTCAAGTCAGACTAATATTACATCATCGTTTTTTTGTCAATTTGTTGTTTTGGAACAAGCTTTTCAAACCTGTTGATTAGTTACAAGACATTTACATTTTCTCAAATCTTTCTGTCCTTCAGCCACTTAACATGTTTGAAAAATTTTTTATACAACAAATATAATATCAGCCTTAAACTGTAAAAAATTGATCAATCATAATTAAATATGAAAAGAACACTTGACTATGATTGATAAATTGCTTATGATCTGAAGCTTAGATAATGGCTTATTGTAGAATACAGTCTACACAGTTATCATTCATCAAGTAATTGCTTTACAGGAGACTTCATACTCGTGCGTTGTAAAAATGCCCACTGCAGAATTTACCCGTATATGTAGGGATTTGAGCCAATTTGGAGAATCTATAACTTTCGCATGTTCCAAAGAAGGTATAAAATTCAGTGCGTCTGGCGATTATGGTTCAGGTAAATATCAATGAAACATCAATGTATACATATATGCACACAAGATAAATATCATCTAATCAGGAGACAGAACAATTTTAAGCTTTAATACCGCAATTTTAAGTTTCAGTACCGACCGTATTAAAACTTGGGAACCTTCGTTCTCATGCCTAACACTTATAATTAGCATGCTATCCCATAACTATTCTGATCTCTAATTAATGCCTAATTGACTACATTCCTATATCAATATATAGCATGTAATTTGTTTTTCTCTACTTACAAATATAAAATATAAAGGAAACTCGACATTTTTTTCAATGCTGCGATTTTCTAAGTCCAACAATAGATTGAACAATAGATTGCTAATTGCAGAGTTTCAACCATCAGTCGTTAATTGAAAGTATATTGAAAATTTTTCTAATCTTGTCATATTTTACTTTTTCTTGTTTGTTTTTACTTCCATACAAAATATACTCATGGGGAGATATTTGAACACTAAATGAAATTGTAATAATAGACCAAGTTTTGTAGATGTATTTATATATGGATTTAATTAAAGGAGTTGAAAAACACTACGATGTTTATAAATAATGTTACAGAATATTTGTTATAAAATAAGGCGGAAATATTAATTTGCACAGAGACATCCTGTACATGCAGTTGAATAAGTGCAAGACTTACAAGCTGCTTTTATTTCTTTTGCAGCTAACATCAAATTAGCACAGACTGCAGACGCTGATAAGGAAGAGGAAGCAGTAATAGTTAATATGCAGGAACCAGTAAAATTAACATTTTCTTGCCGCTATCTGAATTGTTTTGTTAAAGCTGGCCCTCTTTGCAACCAAGTTCAATTATCCATGTCAGACGACGTGCCTCTAGTATGTGAATATAAAATTGGCGATATTGGACACATCAGGTATTACCTAGCACCCAAAATCGACGATGAGGAAGAAAACTAAAAATAACGACAGAAATAGAATTTATATACATTGAATTGTAATTAACGGCACTGTATTACGTTATTACTTCTTTGGAAAATTTTGTTCTATTAACATTCGACATTGTCATATTTATTTCAATAGAAAAGAAATTATTAATTGGCTTGACATAATTACAAAGAGATGATACTATACATGTATTTTACTGATCCAGAAAATTAAATATTCCGTTTTTCATTATTTGATATTGAGGTACAAGTAAGGCGAAGTTAAAAACACTTTTAAGGTAATATATTTTAATTTTACATTTAAAAGTTATTTGGCTCGTCACAGTGCTAGCGCAATGCAGAATTGACACTAAAATTTATAGTAGAGTGACACAATGATTAGTATAGCAAAATGGTGTCATCCTCTTAATCAATATTCACATTATTAATGTTTCAGAAACTGTGACAATATTTTGATAATATCGCATTGTTCTTTTTTTTTTTATATGTAAGAAGAACTCAATATATTTTCAAAAAATTTGATAAATTTTGAATGTTATATGTTATTCTTATATCCTAGCCTAGACCGAAATTTCAAATTTTGCTTAATGCAAGTATCTTATTTCTTATATGTTTGTGTGTATACGCTACTTTAATATAAAAATACATAATTAACTTACGAGCTGAAGGAATAAGAGGGCTATCATGGATGGAATAGCCTAGAAATAGTATACAGTTAAATCTTACACAATTTGGATTTATCCTATAATTACTCTAAGTAATTAAGTTGATAAGTAATTATTAAATATATTGATTTATACTATAGAATTATATTTTACACACAAGCACTCCTCGACAGAGATATCTATAAATATTAGAATCATTCATCATTTGTCCTCTCTTTGCTTTTGAACAAAAATCTTTTAACCCTTTAAATACACAC
>NW_012130077.1:5741968-5744654 GCF_000143395.1 Atta cephalotes
GTGTGTGTGTGTGTGTGTGTGTGTGTGTGTGTGTGTGTGTGTGTGTGTGTGTGTGTGTGTGTGTGTGTGTGTGTGTGTGTGTGTGTGTGTGTGTGTGTGTGTGTGCATTACATTAAAAAGGAGAAAAAAAAAGGAGGTTTAAAAATATTCAAATGACACATTTTGGCAATATTAATCAGCCTCTTTGGTATTAAGACCCTGATATTGCTTTCTTGTTTCAACTCAATCGACAGTTGTTTAACGAGAGAGGAGTTCTATTATTTTCTATATTAAAAAGAAGATTATTATATATAAAGAATGCGACACAACTACTCTTTAGAAAAAATAGTTTGTATAGATTTCTCTCCAATATGCAATTTTTAAAATGCGCTCAGTTATGTTTTCTTTGGTGGAGATTCACACAGATCTTGATTCGTTTATCGTCATGTCGTGCTCCGATTTGGCATCCATTTTATACGTATAGATACATGTTCAGTCTACGTAGTCATAATATTGAATATACATAAGATACTGTATGGTCTCTCCACAACTGAGACGCCATGCAGATAATACATACACACACGTGTGTATATACATACACAGACGCACACACACATATTTTTAATATATATATATATATATATATATATATTGTATATACGCACACACACATACACACATACATATATAGTCGGAAAGAAATATGAAGGGTCTTTAAGCGTTCGTGCTACCATTACTTCCGTATAAGCTAGGATGTACGTATTTGTCATGCAGTGTCCTTAAATGCCTCAGCAAGTTGCTCTTTACGTTGAAGCCTTTTTTACAGTAAGAGCAAAGAAAAGGCTTTTCGCCCGTATGCGTTCTTTGATGGATGACCATCGAAGCGTGACTCGGGAATTCTTTTTGACATATGTTGCATAACTTTTGGTGATTGTGAACCCTTTTCGGCTTAGGGGGCGCCGAATTGTTCATCAAGGCCAACTGCTCCTCTGTATGTTCCGTCTGTATGTGACGCACCCACTCTTGCGGTGTGGAATACATGTTGCCACATAGATCACACTTCAGAGGGGGAAAGTCCTTGCTGTCGTCGTTTATATCGTCCTGAAACCGCATTTTCTTCGTTTTACAATCTTTCATGTGCGTATACATACATAAAGAATTCGTGACAAAGTACCTTTCGTTTCTTTCTCCGATTTTCAGTCATGTCAGCGTGCGTAAATTCTATATGTCTCACCCAATCCGACGGTCTGTTAAACGTTTGACTGCACATATCGCATGTCAGTGGGGTATACTCTTCCTCCTCCATATCTCCATCCTCATCCGCGCTATGTACGATCTCCTGCGACAACAATAGAGCAAACATTATTATCTTAAATTTTATTATATTAAAAAAAAGCACCAATTGCCTATGGTAGCTTTACGCACTGGTTTGATATCGATTTCATGGTCTATCGTGAGTGATTCCGACGGGTCGATCGTTTCTTCCCAATCGATCGGCTCGTCTTTTACTAACAACTCCAAGTTTAATTCAGTCTAAAAAATAAAAAGAATATTAGGCTTTTCATTAGTAAACGAGTGCTTCTCTTTATTGCATTATTGCTAAACCTAAAAAAACCTAGCTCACGTTTTCACCACCTTCGCTCTTGGACTTATTCGATTCGACGTCGCTGTTAACGGCTTTCTTCTTTTTGCCGTTTGTCTCGAGGTTTTCCTTGTTTTTGCTCTGCTCATTCTTCTCCTCCGAGACTTTCTTAGTCTCAGATTCGTTAGTCTTATCCTCGATTTTCTCTGTGCTCTTCCTTTCAACCGATTTTGCGGGCTGTATATTATTTTGGCAAGTCGTGGCTGCTTGCTGTACAGTCTCGATTACCTTCTCCGCGGTCGGTTGTACCAGTTTGATCTTTTGTATTTGTCCGGTCAGCTGTGACGTTTCCCGCTTGTCACGTTCGATTTTCTGATTATTCGATTGTATGTTTTCCTTCTTGCTGCTGCCGGTATTTGATCTCCACAGTCCACGTACACGTAGTATGTCGCCGGCTTTGAGGACTCCTTCCAGCTGATCGTTGGTCACAGTGGCTTCGCCACTGTACATGTACTGTATCAGGATTTTTAACGTGCGGTATCCTATCTCCGTAGGCAACACCTACGGCATGAAATAACGTATGTCATTCCGTTATTCAACATCTACATGTTGTTCCGAATCTATTTGACAAGAGGTTTGAGAAGAACTACACGAAAAGAAAACATTAATGACGCTAATAAAAGTTTGTACAAGTGAGAAAGATTTTGATTACCGACCACGATTATCGGAGCGTTGGTGTTGGCGCCGAAATGGCATGTTTGAAAAATGTGACTGAGGTAAGACGAGCAGGCCGCGAGGACGAATCGATGGGCCGCCACGTGCCGCCCGCAGGACGTTGCCAGTAAAACGTCCGCGAAGGATTCTGAGTGGAGCAGAGTCGCGACGGAGCTGTGCAGATGCGCTCCGTAGCTGTGCCATTTGAGCTGATAATTCTCCGAGGCGGCGATGGCCATCTTTTCTGTATCAGACAAAAACGATTATCAAGTTATTATAAGGCTATTATTAAATAATTTAAAATTCAAAAATATAATATTGTCCGCGTCGTACTTTGCACATCAATAATTTAATTTTATTATCTCAATTATATATATATATATATATATATATATATATATATATATATAT
>NW_012130077.1:5747146-5752791 GCF_000143395.1 Atta cephalotes
TATATATATATATATATATATATATATATATATATATATATATATATTGTGTAGTCTACGTATGATCGCGATGCATTTAATTTAAGAAAAGAAACAATTGCATCCGTAGAATTTACAACGAGCCCGCATTGCGTAGCGTGATCTCGTCGTGATATATATAAAGCAATATATATAATAATAAACCGATCAAATTGTATAGTTCGGCGGGATATCATAGCACCGATTTCTCTCCATCGGTGTCGCATTTTTATCCGTAATCGCTATCGATCTAGCGATTAGTGATTTTAGCTATTGCGGATAGTCTGCAAAGGCGGCCGGGAAAGATTCGGAAGAAGCTACACGTCGCGTCGCCCCTTGCCTCGCCATGAAGTCACGATCTCGCGATCCAGCGAATGGATCTTCTTGAATCTTCATTCATTCCACTTGATCCTTTATTATTGTACAAGTGCAATCGTATCAATCATCCGCGTTGCTCCGATCCGAAAAGAATTACAAGACGATCGAAAGTCCCCAAAGCGATTTGTCCTTGTAAATCAATCGAGTATTTACGACATACGATATTATCCTGGAGCTCGACGCGGGATCGTTACAGACGATCACCTGCACACGCGAGGTGTCAAGTGTTTCCTTGGTCACGTTTAATCCAATCCGCTCGTCCGCTGTCGCCGCCCGTATACAGATCAATGCAGGCCGATAAATGACAACTTGCCCGCGTCAAAGTATCACTCTCGCCGTTTCCTTGCAATTCTCAGCTATATTAATCATATTCCCACCTAGACTTCCACTGTTCTTTGCCGCAAATTTACTCGCGTGTGTTTATTCAATAATATCTCTGCCTTCCTTAAATTCCCGCCGATTGCTGCCGATCTTGCGCGCGTATACCTCTTTTACCTCGAATATTCAATCACACCGCGAGAACACTTGCAGATGACACCGCGCGTTAATTATGATCGCATTGACGAGCGCTCGTATGGCTCGTAAATCATCCACGGGGAAGAGAATGCACATCGCGTCGAGCACCCTCACTCTTTCCCTCCTTCCCTTCTTCTCTCTCTCTCTCTCTCTCTCTCCCACTCTTTCTCTTTTTCTCTCTCTCTCTCTTTCTCTCTCCGGTCAGACGTCATCTTCGCCGCTGCCGCGATTTACCTGAGAACATCGGCGCACCGGTAATGATCCACTCGTAACTCCAGTCCAACTGGAATCGCGCAATTTTACGCGACGATAAATCCGAATTACAAGAAGGGCAACAAGGAGGAGAGGACAACGGTTGACGGCAACGTCGAGGCTGCGTGAACGAGCGCGGTGTAGCTCGCGCGCGTCGTCGGTGTTTTGAAAGGCGCTTGGCGCGGACAGGACGTACGGGGGTAGGGGGCAGATACGAGCATCGAACGAACCGCCGCGTAGGGGCCTAAAAATCGATATTTCGGTCTTTGCCATCCTCTACTCCTCCGCGCGGCGTGCGGCGAGGCGCGGCGCGGCACGCCGGCTTTCGCCCGTCGCCGCGGCTGGCTAGAGAGGTAGAGGGTAGAGGGTAGAGGTAGAGGTAGGGTATGCCCCCCTGTGTCCGTCATCGATTTTCCCGGCTACCAATCGCACGCATCCATTTATCGTATCGATCGCCCGAGCTGATTTCGTCCGCGTTTGCGTCCGTCCGTCCATCCGCCCGTTCTCTCCACAACAACGATTCATACACCCTCCCGACGATCTCCCTTCCGTCTCTCCCTCATGCTCCCTCTGCTCTATTCGCCCTTCCTACCGCACTTTCCTCTCACACCAGACATCGACGACCCCTATCCCCTTGTCGAGACGACCCTCGCCATCGCCATCGCCATCGCTGCCACTGCCACCGCCTCCGCCGCCGCTGCCGCAACCGTTTCGGCTGTATCTTCGATCGTAGATACGACTCGAGAGGGAAGCTCGTCAAAGCGACGCGCGATCATCATATCCGCCGACTCTTCTTCATATAATTAGCCTGTTGATTATTCTGCATAGTTTTCACACGCTAGAGCTTTTTTTCATTTCTTACAGACGCATATGTATGTAATATATCCCAAGTGTGTATACGTCATTCCGATTTGTTGCAGGCTATCGATTACCTGCCGTTCGATGATCTACCCCGACCGGATTCTCCTCTATTCCTTCCATAGGAGGGGGGGGGGCTGGCTTCGCAATATAAACGTTTCTAGAGACGTAAATTTGAATAAAGTTCAGTATTTGAGATTTTCAGCGGTTTATGTAATCTCATGATTTTTTAAATTATAATAGATATACTTTTACGATCGATGTAAATCGTAAAAAATAAAAATTAAACTGCGAGAACTGTGTAAATTACACGCAATGTTGATTTTAACGTGCTCGTGTAATCGAAAGATGCGCGTTTCTGTAGTCCAACACAATGCATGTGGTACAATAAGCTATATAGATCCCAGCATCCATTACGGAGCTAATGCTGTATAAGAGATGTTTTTTTTATATCAATATACGGTAATGAATAGATAGCACAGACGTGTAATAATACCTCTTGACTCTTATCTATATATATCTATATATATACATATATGTGATGAAATCTCTACATATTTCCCGTATCATCGATATTGCTCATTGATATTGTCATCACGGATCTATATGGATCACTTCGCGGGCTTTGTCGCGTTCGATTCGCAAAAATTTCACAATCGAGAACATCGCCCGCGTGCGCGAAGATGGCGGGATTGTTCGATATATTTTCAGGATTTCCTTGGTCACTCACACACACGCAATGCACCGAGTATATGTACGTTATGTATGTTTGCGTGCGCGCGTGCGGCGACGTGCCGCATTGCGTCGACGACGACGACGACCCATTTTGCAACGGGGGCGATAATAAGTCGCGCGCGTTCGCTACCCTCCTTTACCATTAAATAATCAATCGTGTGCGATGATCGACGAGCACCTTCTTTTTTTGTATTTTTTCTTTTCCTCTTTTTTTTCGTCTTTTTTTACCTGTCATTGCCGCGGAGAAGCGGCGGTTAGATCACGCCCGCGTCCGCGTCGTTTCGCGTCAAAGGTCCCTGTGAGTCAGATCGCTGAGATGGGGATTCGCTTCTCTGTGTCGCGCAAGTTTTTAATTCCCGCTTGACGGGGATCAACGGGGATCCTCGAGGCGTCCCGCTAACCGACGCAACGGAAGGGACGACTTCTCCTCGACAGAAATTCCAATGATCGATGATCGACCCGCGCGAAAAGGGCGAACCGAACGTTTGAATCGCGATCGCTCGGGTCATCCTCGGGTCACGTGGCGCCGAGTCACGTGGCGCTTTCGCGCGAGGTCGCGCGAGGTCGCTGCGCGCGTTTTGCGAGAATCGCGCTGAATGCTGAATCGCGCGAGCGGAGAGTAAATGGACTATGGAAAGCACGTTGTAGGCAGTTGTGGTCGTTGTGGTGTACTTGACCGTGTAAATAATGCGCGTTGTTGTCGACGGCTGGACGCTCATCGCGCGATCGCAACGATGCCGACGAGGACGTTAACGATTTGAGGCTTTGAGGGTGGCCGCGACAGTCCTCAAGACTACAGAGAACCGTAGCGTGCCGAGAGTGCTCGCGTACGAGGCCCCGTGAGTGGCCTGGAGTGGCCTCGCTGACCCATTTCCTTCGACTGTCTTCGACGCGACCCTTTCACTGCGACCCTTTGTTTTGTTGGCGATCATCGAGACGAACGACGACAACGACGACGACGACGACAACGACGACGACGACAACGACGACGACGATAACGACGTGGACGACGATGATGACGATGATGATGATGATGATGATGATGATGATAATGACGATGATGTTGATGTTACATGGATAGCTAGAGATTCATGACGATCTTGCAGAGAATAGAACTCGTCTCGTAGTGCTAATTTATCCGCCAAGTTATCGTTGACTTGAAAAAAATAGTTAATCTCAGGAAAGGTTAAGTTGTGTTGGACGATCCGATTGCAAGTGGAGCACGAGGTGAAGCTCCACAAACAGGCGATTACAGACGTTACGACGAATTGATGATTAATACATGGATGCCGTCGGTACATGCAGCTTCCACTTTTTCACCAGACAACGCGGACGAGATGAAATATGCCTGTCCGAATTCTCGAGTGGGAACGTGGCCCAAGGAATCACACGTTTGTGATTAATCTCCAGCAGCCTGTTGCCGGGATCCATGCGTTCTTATATAGCAGTATGTGAGACGAGTTTCACTCAAAATGCCTCACGTCACGCGAAAATGGGAACTATTCCCGGGCAGGAATCGCTTTTGTTGCGACGGCAGAGTAATGATGGCACCACAGACTGGAGTATTCTATGTCACTGTGTGTCTCATCGTCGGAACAAGTGGATTGTTTTTTGGTTTTGAGTAAGCAATGCATTTTATTACATTTACCTCCAAGGCTATTCATCTCAATATATAACAATTGGATTTTTTCTCAGATCAGATTGATATTCATTGTATTCTGATTTATTTAAGATACATTATTTAAGATACATCCAATTCTACAGTATAATCTTGAGATTCCATTTATATCGATAAAACAAATGCATCTCAATTTTCAGTACAAAATTAAAGAATACTATCTTTAATCTATTAACACATTGTATCATCATCATCAGAACAAATGAATTGTTATTTGTTTGATTCATAGGTCATTTGATTACATTTGTCATCAAGGATAAAACTAAATCTAAGTAGAGTTTAGACATTTAGAGCTGTACACAATTTATATATCTTTTATGGAAAAATACATTGGATATTTTGTTAGATTAGAATGATAAGATAAGATCTTGTATAATACAATTCTGAACGAAATAAGATTCGAATTCAAATTCCAAGTTCAAGTTAGTAACCTTATTCTCATTGTATGAAGGATGTAAAAGTATCAAAACAAAGGAAATAACCAAATTTTAACAAAAATTGGTTTCAATTCTTATTTTGTTCAGACTTGTATCATGTTGAAAATTATACCATCATCTAATCTTATATTCTAAATCATTTAGGGCTAGGATATATGTAGTTTGTCTTAAATAATGTCTTAAGATGCTGATACAGCCTTCAAATTCATTTGTGATATCTTAAGATTGTACTTAAAATAGTTTTGAATATAAGAATCGACTATGAATACTGACCTTAGATCTGATGTTGGTTCTTGGATGGTTTTAAGATTCTTAAAATTCCAGCTATTAAAGCAAGTATATTGCATCGCAAGATCATACTCGAGATGATTTTAAATATACAAGATTGGATTATAAATACCATCCTTAATCTATTAGCACACTGCCTTGTCTGGATTGTTCTCTGAGCTTCTGAATAAGTATTATCTACATTGCGTTATATTATATGTAATATTAAGAATAAATCTCTAAAAGTAGAATTAGGAATATAAGCAACTTGTATATTCTTCTAATCAAAGATACATTGGATGCAATTAAGATGGTATTCATAGTTTAATCTTATATTTAAGATTGTACATTTCATGTTAAAACTGCATCCAAATGAAACAATAAGCATCTTGATATACAAAATGAAGATTGGACATAAATGCTGTTCTTAATCAATAGTAGAAAAATTAATATATATATACACACACACACACACACACACACACACACACACACACACACACACA